>NW_005871090.1:3889556-3921784 GCF_000147115.1 Myotis lucifugus | reverse complement strand
AGAGAGTTAGAAACATCGATGAGAGAGAAACATCGATCAGCTGCCTCCTGCACGCCCCCTACTGGGATGTGCCCACAACCAAGGTACATGCCCTTGACCGGAATCGAACCTGGGACCTTTCAGTCCGCAGGCCGACGCTCTATCCACTGAGCCAAACCGGTTTCGGCTAAAAATCTATTTTTGATAAATGAGACTTTAATGTGATAGAATGAATAGGGTACAATTGAAAGATACTTTGAAGATTGAACTCTTTTTGTTTCTACTTGCATTACCATTATGCCAAGATCCAGAGCTTTGGTTTGACTTAATATAGGAAGCATAAAAGAGAGTAACCAATTCATGCATCTTTTAAAAACCACTGTTTGTGTAACATACAAAACCCATAAAAATGGGTACTGTAAAAATAGTGCCTTAATAATACTTCATGCTAGCCAGCTGATTATAGACTGAGTGCTTAGTTAGGTAGGGAAAATAAATAGATGTCCTTTTTAGTTGTGTTTTTTAAGTGATTACACACACACACACACACACACACACACACACCCTTACAATGATTCAGATGTGACTTTTCCGATTCATGGTTATTTTTGAACGAACTTGGTTTCATGAATTACTCCTTTATTATGCAAACTGTGGCTGCACATGTGGTATGTGAACTTCAGGGTGGCATTATAGTTTCCTGCCCAGATCTCAACAAGTAATGTCACAGAACATTTTTTAGTTGCTTCTGCTCACTAATAAATATACTGGCTGATAAAATGATATCTACAAATCTCAAATGTCTTTCTTCTTCTTTTTGAATTTCTAAGCTAAGTTATTAGTATTATAAACCTACAGTCTGTGAACCATTGTTGAAAAATTCTATGTGGAATAAGTATATTATGATTTTTAAAAAGTGTTTTTGCACTATGTTCTTTTATTCCTTTGGGATATGTTCTTAGAATACTAGTGATATCATAGGTTTATTGTCAAATACAGAATGCCATCAACAGTTGAGGTTGAAGGGAGTCTACTCTTGTGGTTTTCTGCCAAATTGAAAAGTTATATTCAATAAATATTTTCTTTCAGTGACCAAATTTTTAGCTAATACCCCAATAATTCATGAGCATTAGCTTTCATAGGAGGAAGAAAAATACATTGTTGTTACACATTTTAACTTCTTACCTGAGATTATCAATTATGTTTCATGAATATCTTTTTATAGTTCAGAAAACTTTAAAAATATGCCGTTCTCTTCTCCAGTGCAGTTCTGGAGTTTTACAAGACTTTCTCCACATCCTTTATGCATGTTTCTCTTTTTCAAACACTGAAATCTTTTCCCTTTGCAACTATCTGGAGCTTGAGGGACTCCTAGGAGAAGTTATTTTTATTACTCATTCTTGGGCCCTGGGCTCTTATACTTTCAGAATTTTTACCATCTTCTTATTAACAAATATTCATTGAAAGCCATGCATGTACTTTGCAGCTATAGGGTGAAGGCCAGGAGAATTAGAGAAGCAGGATTAGTGTGGATAGAAAGGAGAGTCAGGTACCAGAGAGCCTCAAAGAGAGAACCTCTGGGGCTTGGTGGTTATTTGAATGTGACAGATACAGTCAAAGAGACATAAAAAAAACTAGAGTTTTGACTCTGATGGATTTGAAATTGCATGCCAATAAGAGATTATGAGAATGTCATGTATAGAACATTGGACATGCAGAGAGAATGGCATTGATTTGGACCATTTTGGCATAGAGGTATTTGTAAGCAAGGCAGTCAGTGGGATATGTAGGACTGGAGCTTGAGAGGAAAATTGAGACTTTGGGCTTGTCCTCATACTTTATGATATCATCCACAGAATGATGATTCAACTCTGAAGGCTGAATCTGCTTGCATGACATACTGTTTAAAAGGTCTTCCCTCACCACCCAACTTAAAATTCTTACTCATTTCCCTACTCTCCTACTCTGGTTTATGTTTTGTTTTGTTTTTGTTTGTTTGTTTTTTTGTTTTGTTTTATTTTGTTTTTAGCACTTCCTGATTTATTCTATACATATTTGTTTATTATTGTCTATCTCCCTTCAGCAAGGCATGACCTGTATGAGAGCAGAGATTTCACTCTTATTTCCCCATCGTTATATCCCCAGCAGCTAGAACAGTTTCTAACAATTAAAATACTTGTTGAATGAAATTGAGAATAGAGCTGTAGGTGAAAACCTTAGAGCAGTGGTTCTCAACCTTGGCTGCACATTAAAATCACCTGGGAATCTTTTTAAAATCCTGATTTCTGGGCTTCATCCTCCGGAAATTCTGTTTCTTTGTTATGGGGTGGGGCCACAACATTAGTAACAAAGAAACAGAATTTCCGGAGGGTGAGGCCCAGAAATCAGGATTTTAACAAGATTCCCAGGTGATTCTAATGTGCAGCCAAGGTTGGGACCCACTGCCTTAGAGGATATCTGCCTCTTGGGGGGGTGGGGAAGTATCCTGTGAAGGAGATAGAAGCGAGAGAGACAGTGGATGCAGCCAAGGACACTGATCTGGAAACCAGAGGCAGAAGAAATTGTTTGGACATAACCAAAGGATATCCATGAGCCTAGAGATGTAAATGAATATCAAGAAAAAGCTTTTGGGTTGGGCTTTGGAGGGTCTGAGTTCAAGCTTGTGCAGTGGCTGAATCAAAAATAACTCCTCTGAGGAGCTGGGAAAGAAGGACCAGAAATGGTGAAGATGGTCTTTGAGTCAAGGTCTTTGCTAGATGGTTTAGAGTTTGATAGATGATTGGCATCTACAACTTTGCATTTAAACTGTGTCCTAATACACAAACTTATTGAAGATAGTACTGTACTTTTCATATTTTTCTTTTTTAATTGGAGTACATCTCATAGAGGGTCACAGAGTTGCAAAATAAATCATATTTTTCTTCCCACATGACATAAGATACTTATGTAGAATCCCAGAATATTTTTAAGTGTGCAGAAGTTTTATAAATCAGAATAAATTTAAGTGACTAGGTGGAATGGGGACAAAAGGAAACAAGAAAAAATAGATAGCCAAAGGCTACAAGGATGACAGTCATTTTAGAAATAAATGTGGTTTTCTAAGGGCCTTCAAGAATGTTCTTTAGGAAGCTAATGGCAAAATGGAATACTTTTGCTTTTCTCCTTCTGGGGAGTTGTTACAGCCTTTTGGAGTGGCTTCCTTTTTTTAAAGAATAGAAGCTTAAGAAATAAAGTTCCCAGAAATGTATCTTATTTAAAACAAGATGCAGAAAGCTTGTGTGGGAAGGCTAGAAGGTTTGATAATAGAAAGAGTGGTTACATTATAATCAGTAGAATTTTTGAAAGAAGTAAAAATTTGACTTATTATTATTATTATTTGGCTAGAATGAATGGTTAAAAATCACATTTATTGATCCAGGCAATCATCATTTAAAAATACATAGTTCATCTACTTATTAAATTGAGTAATACCTAAATTTGATTTTTCAGTGCATGTTGAGTGTAAGAAACAGAATCATCACAATTTCCAAGAAAACCAGAAGTTACCTTTTGTGACATGGCTGATGCATTGTTTCTAAAGGAGAACCTTGGAATAAAACTGGGTCAAGCTTGTTCAGGGCAGTCTCAACCATTGTTCAGTTTTTCCTCTCACAAATAAGGAAAAAGAAAATCTTGTTATGGTATTAAATTACTAACAGCATCGATCAGCAGTTGACTAACAAGATGGACTTATCAGCATAAATGGAAATGGGTAACCAGCCACAGAAGTGTAACTTTCTAGGGCTTTGGGTATTCACAGCTGAAGTTGGTTTTCTCCCTGTGGCTTAGGTTCCCTGTTTACACAATTAGCCTTCTCTCAGAGCCTGGAAATCCCATATATTTTGGACACTTGGAGCTTTCTAAATAGCAGAGAATGATTATGTTAACCACACATGTGTTCCTACTCAGGCATTTTGGGAAAGAAAGAAGAAACCATTTATATTAGCTTTCAAATTTTGATAACTGGAAATAAATTGGTAATATTATTTGATTGGAAAGCAAATAATAAGCACAGTACTAAAAAGTAAAAAACAAAAACAACAACTCTGTAAACAGTGTCATGTTACTTTAAAAAGAGCCATAGTTTTGTTGCTGGTCCGTTTGATTTTTAGGGATCATGGACTTGATTATAAAGGCTGGTGCCATCACAGAATTGGGAGCTCCTTAACTATTTCACAATAAGTACTTTATTTTGAATTTTATATTAAAAGATATTTATGAAATATTAGGACGTAATTAAAACCACACAAGGAATTTATCCCATACAGAACAAAAATAAAAAAAATAAAGATCTTTGTTTCCCACATTAGCAATATTTTTTTCTCCTAAGGGTACTGATTAGGTGATCAAAAAGCTTTTTGTCTGTTCCTTTAATTTGTGAGCATGTGGAGAAACCGCTAATATTAGTTACAGTAAACTTGGAGCACATAATTATAATGTTGCAAGAGGAAAGGAAAATTAAATCATATGAAGCTGAAGGCTGAGTTGTGCAGTCTATTGAGTGATTAGTTTGAATAGGGTTTAAGTTACACTTCGTGGATGTGGGTAAATAAATAAATACATAATTATTATAATGCTCAGAATAGATTTTAGAATTGCTTCTCTGGTTGTAAAGTTGCTTCCCCTCATTGTAACCTAATTTTCTTTTTCAGTCATCAGATATTTTAGAGTAACTGGTTTTTGAGCCTGTGAAGACCATATATTCATGAGGGAAGAATAGAGTATATGTAAACAACTTATTCTTAACCTTTTATGAATGTGGTAAAACCCAGTCCATTCATTAGCATTAATCATGGGCAGTTTATGTGGAGTGCCTCTCACATAGTCCATCTGAGGTTCAATGACACATGATTTTCTGCTACTTACCTCTCTTCTGGGTTGATTTCCAGTTTCAAATCGGGTAAGCTCAGAGTGTCTTCTTGTTTAAGTAGCAGATTTGTATTTATTTAAAACACTTAAGCCAAGTTGCAGGCTCCACTTACTTGAATTTGTGATTAGGAATTCTGTAATTATTTGGAGGGGGGGTAAATTTTGAATGTGTTTGCTATAAGTCTGTGTGTGGGGAGCATGAATATGTCTTAGAAATTTCTTCAAAGGTTGAAAATAATCCTGCCTGTCTTACTTACCTTCTTCCCTTTTTTCTTGTAAAATATGATGTTCAAAAGAGCTCCTTGTTATATTCTATAACTATTTAGATACAAAGGTGCAAAACAAATGGTCAAAGAATCCAACCCAAATACTAATTGACAACCGATAAAAATGATATGGGTGAAAATTAACTCCTTTTGGCTGAATGATTTTGAAGCAACACACTTAAAGCACAAATATTTGGGAGTGATTAGCCTTTGATTAAAAATAAATACTTTTTAATACAATTAAGTAAATTTTAAATTAAATGATAATTAGTACTTATTTATAAATATTACTCATTAATAGCCATATTAAATTAGAATTATTAATAGTATTAGACATGATAATATTGTGGTTGGATAAGAGAATGTCCTTGTTCTTAAGAGATTTCTTCTGAATTATTTATGATGAGGGATTATTAATATTTGAAACTGACATTCAAATGGCACAGAAAAATATTATTTATGTGTATAATGCTTTCATACTGTAGGCTGATGGTGACTGTGAAGTTAGTGACTTTCTTTGTAGGAAGATTTCGATCGGAGGCTTCTTATGGTGTTTATCATAGTAACAGATGTTTTAAAGATTTTATAGGTTTGAATGAGGTAGGAAAGAATCTCTTTCCTATTGCCTTTTATATCAGTTGCATTTATCCACTTATTATGGTAATTCCACATAATTATATGGCACTTTATACTTCTCAAATATTTTCAAATGTCCTTCTTAAGTCTATCTTTTAAACCTAATGTTGGATTAGTCATCTCCTTTTGGTAAATGATTGGAAAACTCAGAACCAAATTATGTATCAACCTAATGACCTGCAGGTCTAAGCCTACAACCCACATCTCTTAATTTCCTAGGATAGGCACTCAAAACAAAGTGTGTGTGTGTGTGTGTGTGTGTGTGTGTGTGTTTGCGTGTGCGCGCGCGCATGCACACACTTCAACACTCTTCTCCCATGTCTTCTGGTATCAAGGAATGTTACCAGAATGTTGGACCTTGCTTCAGCAGCCTCAGTTCTTGAGTTCGGCTTGGAAAGAATTCAGAGCCAAGGAACTCAAATTATAAGAGAAAGCTTATTTAGAAAGTCACAGAAGTGGAGGGAGTGAGCCCGCTTGGCTGCATGGACTCAGGAAAAAAGTTAGAGGCAAAAAGAAGGGTCCTTGGAGCTTATGAAAAAGAAAGTCAGAGAGAATGTGCCTGGGGGAAGGAGAAGGGGAAAGGTTAAGGCATGCTCCAGAGAGCCGTGGGTCAGGGAGGTCTCAAAGGAGGGTCTCAATGGAATATTCATCAGCTGTCCAGATGTGTCCCCAATGATTGGTTGGCACCAGGGAGGAGGTCGTTAGTCATTGCAGCTGGTCCTGATGTCAGCCATCGTGTCACCCCGCCTGGCCTTCCTGCTTTTCTGGGCCTGGGGCTGAAACACACTGAGGCCAAATGTTATCCTGAGGGCTTAATGCTTAAGGGGGTGGTCATGCAAAGGTTTGTATGTGGCTATTCTTTGCCCCTCTTGTTCCAGAATTCCTAGTTATTTCAGCCTGTCAAGTGATCTGTTTTGGATAGAAGGAAGGCTTGTCTAATTCACATGCTACCTACTTTGTGTGGAATAGCATATTCTGTCTTTTATTCTGCCTTTGAGAGGGGAGTGGCATGAGAGAAAGGCTACTGACATGGAAGTCACAGGATCAGTTCAAGTCTCTGTTCAGTCACTTGCTGGCTTTTAGGATCCTGGATGATTCATTTTTCTCTTTAAAGGCTGCTTATAGTGACTAACCAAAGATTTATTTTCTCTCTTTAAAAACCTCTCTTGAAGAACCACTTCTCATGGCTTAACCAGAGATTAATTTCTACTCTCATTATAAGACATCCAGAGGGCCTGTGCCTCAGCTCCACAGTCTCCAATATTCCTGCCTCCTCCTCTCCTCTGCTCTCCTGGGGTGTGGCTCTCACCACTCCCTGGGCATCACATTTGCATTTCAAACAGGAAGAGAAGGATGGGCAAAGAACAAAAGGAATGTGTGTGCCACATGCCAACCCTCTTTAAAGGACTTTTTAAACAACCCTTGCAAATGACTTCTTTGTGTCTCATTGGCCAGATCTGTGTCCTGTGGTCACCTCTACCTATAGAGAGACTGAGAAATATAGTTTCTTAGTTGAGCTTATTGCTGTCCCATCAACAGTGGGCTTGTTTTAGTTAGAAAGAAAGAGAATGGACGCTAGGTAAGCATCTGCTGTCTGCCATAGGGGTTGCGTTAGATGATCCTTGGTCTAGGTGGCCCTGTCTAGTTCCAGAAGTCATGAACTCTGTTTAATAAGTTCTCGGGAAATTGGTGATGAAGATGTTAATGCTCTGGGTGGCAGAATAACCTAGATCGGGGTTTGACAAATTATGTTGCAAAGGTCAAACCCTGCTACCCACCCGAATTTGTAAATACAATTTTATTAAAGCACAGCCACACTCATTTATTTATACACTGTCTAGACTGCTTTTGCATTACAGGGATAGAGTTGAATAATTGTGACAAACTGGCTGGCCTGCAAAGTTGAAGATATTTACTATCTGGTCTTTTACAGAAAAAGTTCACCAATCCCTGGCTTAGATGATCCAGAAGAGCCCTCCCATTTGGGGGTTTCAGAACAAGCATTTGTTCATTTGTTCAATTTGTATTTGAGCATCCATTACATTCAGGCTTTAGACCATACACTGGAGGGAGAGCAGTGGAGCTTCCATTTTATAAAGTCAGGCAGACAGTAGGCAAATAAGTAAAACTTATAGTCTATCACATAGTAGTAAGAGCTACAGAGAAGAATGAAGCCGGAGAGATGGAGAGTGAGAGCAGGAGAGGAGCCTGCAGTTTCTGAGCATGGTCAGGAAAGGCCTACCTTAGAAGATGACATTTGAACAAAAATCCAAAGGTGAGGGATAGAAGCCAGGTGGCCCATGGAGGGAATAACATTCCAGAAAAGCATGTGCAAAGGCGGTAGCAGTGTGTCTGGAGAGGCTGAGAAATAGCAGGGAGGCCAGTGTTGCTGGAGTAGAGTGAGTTGCGGAGAGTATGGTTAGGGCTGTCATGTAGGGCCTTACAAGCCATTGTAACTTCTCAAGCCATGGAGAACCTTGAGAAGAGGAATAACATGACTTACATTTTAACATGGTCATTCTGGTACAGTCCTGACAATAGACTGGGCAGGGGGCCTTGAAGAGGAGAACCTGGGAGACCAGTCTGGATGCTGTCAGGCTATGAGGTAGTAGATAATAGTGGCTCGGATTCGGGTGACAGTGGCAGGACAGAAAGAAGTGGTTGGACTCTGGATAGTTTTTGAAGGTAGAGCTAACATGATTTGCTAATCAGTTGACATAGGGTGAGAGATAGAGTCAAAGATGACTTGGATTTTGGCGTGGACAACTGGAAGAATGAAGTTTCTATTTATTGATGTGGGGCAGCTTCCAGGAAGAATACGTTTTATGGGAAAGATTGATCAGTGTTCCAGTCAGTGCTTACTAAATGCTCAAGTACAGTGTTAATTAGGCAATTGCATATTCAGATCTCTCATTCGGGGGAAGGCCTGGGATACAATAAATTTGAGAATCAAGAGTGTGCCGATGATATTTTAAAGTGATGGACTGTATGAGTTCACCAGGAAAATGAATGTAGATAAAAGAAGATGTTGAAGGACCCTGGAACATCCCAAAACTAAGATCAAAGAGATGAAGATTAACCAACAGTGAGACTGAAAAAAGATAGTCAGTGCTCCTCCTGGATAAAATCCAGGGCTTGTGAATTCCTGGAAGTCTGTGGAACAGAGTGATCAGTAAGTCAAATGTTGCCGACAAGTAGTTAGGAACATGAGGACCAGCTGATTGATTGATCATTGACTTGAGCACTCTGTGGAGGTCATGGGTAACCTTGCAAAGAGGGTTTGGGGTTTGGTTGGAGTGATGGGGATAAAAATCCCAATTTGAGTGGGTATAGGAAGATAATGAAGAGAGAAATAGCAAAAGGTGAGTATAGACAAGTCTTTCAAGGAATCTTTCCTTTTTTATAAGGATGAAGAGATGGGGTGATAACTGGAAAAGGAAGTTGTGGGGATTTTTTTTGTTTGTTTTGTTTTCGTCTATATAGCAGACAAACAATATAGGAGAAATTAGAGCAAACAATACAGGAGAGAGGCAAATGACTGCTGTGTGTATGTGGGGTGGGCTAATGTGAGGGATGAGCTGCCACTGTGAGGTCTTTGATGGGTGAGAAAAAAATGGACCATGCACACGAATCAGGAAGATGTGGTGGAGACCCATGGAGATTGTCCCTGATTGCTTCTGTTTTTCTCAGGGAATTAGGAAGCAAGGTCAGCTGCAAAGTTAGGGTGAAGAAGGAGGTACTAGATTTGAGGAGGAATGAGAAAGTAAAGATCCGTACTTGGGAAATGTATGATTGCTGGGCAGCATCAAGGACTGACACTGAGGGTAGTGGTGCTGTATTTAAAGAGTGTGGTTAGCCATGTTAGTGCCATTCTCCAGCCAACTTCAGCTTATGGGAGCAGGCATGGAGTAGGATTCAACTGTGCTTGGAGTTTTGCTAGGTGAATAAGGTGGCCAAGACCAGGCCAAAAAAAGTTGATAGTTTCTGCAGGGAATTAATTACAATGATGGGCCATGGACTTGAGCTCACTTATGGACCAAAGTATGGACTTAGGGGGATGCAAGACAGATTGAGGAATTGTTGGGAATGGGTACTAAAGGGTGCTCACTGGAAAGTTAGAGGCACTGCTAGTGAGATGCTTGAAAGCAAGATCTGTGGAGGAGGCGGAATTTGTTAGTGAACACAGGACTAGGGTGTGGTAAGGGGACTGAGTGGCTGACATAGAGTATGGACGAGATTCTTGGGAGAGAAGAGGTCAAGGAATTGAGAGGTCAGGGAGTTGGAAGTGTAATCTTCATACCTTGTAATCACTAGGAATTATGTCAGGACAGATGTCAGAGAAACTGATCCAGGAGCATAAAATTGAGGAGTGATAGGGAGTGACCTCTGGGGGCCAGTAGATGAACTGCCACACAGACAAGTCTGTGACAGAACACGCAAATCTGGTTAAGGGTGTGTGGGCAGCCCCGAGGAGGAGGAAGAGACTACCCAGCCAGACACGACATAAATATTTTATTGTTTCCACAGAACTTATTTACATTAGCATGAATTTTAAACCTGTGTACCCCTAACGAGTGTAGAAATGCCAACTGTTTGTTACAATTGAAATGGAAAGAAAAATGCACGATTCTCTGAACCCACAAGCACTAACATTGTATGTTGGCACATGGACCTGCACGTCCACAAATCTGCTGGGTTTTTTTTCTTTTTTCTTTTTTTCCTGGGCTGTGGCATTAATTGACATGAACATGAAACAGCCACAGGGCTCAGGAGTCCTGGGGTGGAGCCCAGCCAGAGGGGTACAGAAAGTGAGTGATTCTTCTTTTCTTTAGCCCAGAAGTTGATCATCAACTTAAGTCTGAAATGAAAAATTTGAGTTACTGACACTCCCCTTTTTCCTTCATGGTGCTCGCCATCAAAACAACATTGTTCACTCAACTGTCTGCATAGATCATGCTCTTATTAAAAATGCCTAAAATATGTATGCTGTTTTGAAATATTTCCAACTGAACAGTATTTCTAATGTTAACCTTTTTGGTTGCACACTAGATTAAGGTTTTGTGTGCCACCACTGACTGGGCTATATTTAGTTGTCTCTCTTGGTGGATATGCATAATTGAAAATGTGCAAATGAAAACATCCCTCTGTCCCCTCTTCAAATTAAGACCTTTTTATGAGTCTCACAGTAGTGCTTCACTTGATTTCTATGTTTCCGACAATTTTGTGGGTGGAGGACCTTTTTGCTCTTTAGTAATTATCCCTTTCTGGGAGACAGGTCCAAAATAGACCTTGCTTATATGGAATTCCTCAGATTCTCAGAGTGACATTTCTCAATGTTTATCTCAGCTTATTATCATAAAAACTCTCTTGATGAAATTCTGTGTATGTATCTATGTATCTGAATAAACTTCCTAACCTGTAGAATTCCCAGAATTTTTATTCTCTCTCCCTCTCTCCCTCTCTCTCTCTCTCTCTCTCTCTCTCTCTCTCTCTCTCTCTCTCTCTCTCTCCCCGCCCCCAAGGACATACTTAGAAAGAGGAAAGGGAAGAGAGAGAATATATGTCCTGACTGGGAATCGAACCTTTTGGTTTTTTAAGACAACACTCAACCAATTGGGCTACTCCAGCTGGGCCCAGAGTTTTTTAAGAGTGATATTTTAGCTTTATCCCAGATACTGTTTTTTCCTTGGAGTTGCTTGAGTTTGGCGGGGTCTATTGCTTATTCTTCTATAAATTAAAGGTAACTGACACATTAATTTGGTCTTTCAATGCCATTGATGTCATATTAATTCTAGTAGAGATACTTTTACAAATGCAGATGAAGAAATGGAGTTACATTATTTGGTTACTATTGCTTTCTTTCTGGTTGTTCTGTAATGACAAGATCTCTCTCCAATAATGTTTAAAAATTTTTAAAAAGTCATAACTTTCATTTTTGCCTATCAGATAGTTTTTAAGGTATTTATGGTTTACCTCTGCAGATTTTTTTTGTTTTTGTTTTTTTTATTAGATATAGTAAATGGTTACCCACAGCCCAAGGCTTCTAGGCATGTAGACTATAAAAATCCACAAGTAAATCAAACAAGGCAGCTAAAATTCCACAATGAAGGTGAAAAAAAAGTTCAGGGCTTTATTTAGTAAAGAGTGACAAGCTGAAAAATAGATCCTGCCCAGCACCTACGGTTAACAAATTAGAGTTCTACTGAATGAGAACAGGGCGGGCATTGCAGAGATGAACAAGGCCTATGATGGACCGACGAAGGGAAAGAAGTTGGAGCCTTCAACTAGGGAAAGAATTTCACAGGCAACAGTAGATCTATCTGTGGCCAGGATGACTGTCCTGGAGGCACTGCAGCTGATCTTACATGATGATGACAGGACATGTAATAACTTGATTGAAATGACAGGTTGAGGTCAGTGACCCCTTGCACACTTTCCGGTGTGGTACACGGAGAGCAGTGACCCAAATGCTCTTCTTGGTAGAGCACCTGCCTTCAGCCCCCCGTGGAATTTCTTCTGGTCCCACGTCTACTCTAAGCAGCATCTGCTGCCCTATGGACTCAGCATGATGGGGTGGGTCTGGTTTGTTCAGCCATGCTGGGCCATCTCACTGAGCCCAGGGGAAGGGAGGCCACAGGGCACGTGGGACTGTCTCTCCGCACTCACTGAGGAACTCTTACCTGGACTACCACAGAGCCTCCTCAGCAGTCTCCCATCCTCTTCTCTTGACAACTATTCCCATTCCCATCTACTGTCGACATAGCAGCTGTTCTAATTCCTTTTCTATGCCTTTGATGGTCCTCCATTATAAAGTGGATAAAATACAGACATTACCTCATGGTCTCTGTAATCCCTGTCACTCTCCTCTCTTGCTCGTCATGCTGGCCTCCTTGGTCGTCTTCTTGATTTTCTAAATCCCCAGGTTCTCTCACACCTCAGGACATTGACATGTCCTGTTTCCTCCGCCTGGAACGTTCCTGTTTTCAATCTTCATCTGGTTCTTTTTTCCTTATCTTTTAATCAAAATAAAAATGCTACCTTCTCAGAAAGGCCTGTCAGCAGTGGGTTCTGCCTGCCCCCATTCATCTCCATCTCAGCCCCTCGTTGGTTTCCTCTGTTAGGCTGTCACAATTATAAGTAACATATGTGTGCATTTGCTCCTTTGGCCATCTCTCCCATCAGAAGGTAACCTCTCTGAGACCTAGGACCTCTCATGTCTTGTTTCCATTGTAATCCCAGAATAGCATTAAGTTTACAATTAATAGATACTCAAATAGTTATAGAATAAATGAAGGAAAAGTAACAGTGATATACATACACTGTTCCAATTGATGGGTCACCTTTTTGTTGTCCCTCCCTCCCCTTTCAGTATATAGGCTTCTTTATTTTCCTTAACCCAACTTAGGGGTGCCACTCCCAGAAGGAAGTCAAGAGCTCACTCTGGGAGCTTTGGGTCTAGCGGTGCTTGCTTGATGTTTTGAGATAATTAAAAATATTGTTGGAGCTTTATTAGCAAGTTAAGTCCCTAGTTATTATGACCACCGTCATCAACTTGCTAAGCAGAAGATCTTGGAAACGATACCACCTTCTTGACTTTCTGCAGCACCAGTTGCCATCTTTCAAAGCTGTCATCTCATCCTTCTCTTTTGCCACAAGATGCCCCCAGTCTGTTCCTTCCTCTGCTGTTACCATCTTTGCAAGTCGAGCAGTTCTGGACTGTGGTTCCTTGCCATTCCCCTGTGATATTTTCGATTTAGTCAGTTTGATCTGTTTCTTGTGTAGTTTCTCCCACTGCATAGTCATAGACATTTCCTACAGTGTTGTTCCCTTGGATCTCCAGACTCTGCTGTCCTTTTTCTTCTTGGCTCCTCTCACTAATTCTTATCTTCTTACGATGACAAACTGCCCTCTATGCCAAAATCCAGTTGCCTCTTTTTCCAGTGTTGCCTATGCCAGTACGCCATGGCTCTACACATGAATGGCCAAGTAGCCTTTAGCCCTTCTCCAGGCCCAAGTCATCTATTTGAGCTCTCTGCACTTTTCTTTATGACCTTTTTCAAGGTTCACCTTGGCAAATAGTCAAGAGCAGTGACTGCTCATTCCAATGCTTGCTCGGTGCCATGACATGGACCCCAGTTCAACCTACTGTTTAAAGGCAGACTTTCCCTTTGCTCCACCTGGAAGCCTGTGTCAAATAAAGTGAGTTTGCCCTTATTAAGTCCCAAAACACTTAACACAGGCCCACTATTGGGCTATCTATTAATTCAGCAACAAGTATTTATTGATCACCTGTTTGGGTCAGACACTGTTCTCCATGGCAGTTGGTAAGCAAGACATTGAAACTGTCCATAGATTCTAGTGAGCACGTGCACGTATTTACAGTGTGTGCATCGTATAAGTATTTGTATATGTATTAATTAAATATGTTATTACACACTGTTATGCAAGTAAATTGTGTCTTGCCAACAGGGTTATAAGTTTTTCAGAAACTTTTTTACTTTACGTACTGTACTGCTTGGGAGAATGCTGAGTACAGAGCAGGTATTCAATAAGTTCAATGACTACATTAAAAATAAAATACAAAATAGAGAATTGTTGTCAGAGAAAAACATGCCATGTGTTCCCATGTGTTCCCCTATTGTATGTTGGAGTGGGATTCTTGGGGTACTGCTGAAAGAAGCATTTCTGGAGGATGAGATATGGTAGAAAGTTTATTTTTATGGAATTACGCCCCTGAGTTTCCAACCATTTCCCTTAGTGCAGTAATAGAAGAGATGTAGTAAAGCTAAAATCAGAGTCAGTGTCCAGAGTTTCCTTTCCATGTTGGAGCAGGGTCCAGTACAGCATTAGGCTAGCTACAGTCCATTAGTCCAGTGTGTGTGTGTGTGTGTGTGTGTGGGGGGGGGGTGTCTGCATGGCAGTGGGCTACACGGGAGAATGCCAGGAAGCCAAGCATTTTGGCCAATGACCTTGGTTCCCAGGTGTGACTGACAGGAAGCACCTTCCCAGGATAGTCAGCATGTGGCTATCTTCCCTTTGTCCTCAGTGTTTTGCAGGGAACATACCTATAATGTCTGGCCTTGTATTTATTCCTTTTCTATTATTATTATTTTTTTAAAATATATTTTATTGATTTTTCACAGAGAGGAAGGGAGAAGGATAGAGAGCTAGAAACATTGATGAGAGAGAAACATCAATCAGCTGACTCCCGCACACCCCCTACTGGGAATGTGCCCGCAACCAAGGTACATGCCCTTGACTGGAATCGAACCTGGGACCCTTCAGTCCGCAGGCCGATGCTCTATCCACTGAGCCAAACCAGTCAGGGCCCTTTTCTATTATTAATATAGCTAATTACTCTGTATCAGAAGTACATTCAAGTGAGATACAATACCCCACATATAATGCCTTGATGCAATGTCTAATTTCAGTCTAGCACTTCTGCATTAATTAATGGGTGTCTCCCTGTTATGGGTTCAGGATATGCTAGCTCACTATAACTGGATATAAAACAGTTTCATGTAAAGTTCACATTGTAAGCAGGGCAGTGTTTATAGATCTAGAGTTGTAATTTCAAGCACTGGTAGATAATATTAATACATAATAATCTATTTACCATCTCAGTAAAAAACAAATGTAAGAAATGTTGAAGCATTCACCGTGTGCTAAGGAAAACCACACTCATGCATGTCTCCTCCACTTTCAGTACTTCCCTTTTGATGCTCCTGGACACCAGATACAGGTTGGATGTGCTATAGTCTAACTCAATTCTGACACTGTTTACCTGGGGATCCCATCATATCCCACAGGTTAAGGGCTTAGTCCCACAAGACTGTCTCTACTTCAGATGCCAGTCACAAAACCAGGTTGGCACCTGTTCTTCTGACCTACAGCTTTAAATTGGAGGTTCTTGTGACCCTCTTCTTGAGTTCAATTAATTTGCTAGAGAGACTCACAGAACTCAGGAAACACAGTTTACTTTTACTAGATTACTGGTTTATTATAAAAGAACTAGTGACCTGGTGCACGGATTCGTGCACATTGAAAGGAAATTAATTAGAAGGTGGCAGGCAGGACAGGACTGGGAGAGATGGGACAGACATGCCCTGGAGCCAACCTCCCGCTTCTGCGAGTGAGCGGGTTCCCTCTGGCAGGTGGGGTCCCTCGGCCTGGCCTATAGGGATCAGGTCGAAACTGGCTCTCTGGCATCCCCTGAGGGGTCCCGGAGTGTGAGAGGGCACTCTGCAAAGTTGCTGTCGTACAGGGTGTGGAACGCAAACACAAGTGTGCAGTAAACCAGATTCCGGGCCGACAGTGCCCCAGCAACACCATAACCCATGGCTAAAGGTGGAATCGAGCAGCCCTGCGAGGATTTGGGCTCCCTCCTCTCTGGTTTCAGTGTGCGTCACCTGAGAACCTCTGCTACCAAGTCACTGTAGCTCGGTAGCTCCTGCGTTGAGTGTCTGCCCCCTGGTGGTCAGTGCACATCATAGCGGCCAGTCGGATGGGTGGAGGGACACTTAGCATATTAGCCTTTTATATATACAGATTTACCTCAGGAACAGCCAGATGGAAGAGATGTACAGGGCGAGGGATATGGGAAAGGGTTTGGAGCTTTCGTACTTCTCTGGGCTCGCCGCTCTCCTAGCACCTCCCTGTATGCACCAGCCCAGAGCTCTTCCAGCCCATCCTTTTGGGTTTTTATTGAGGTTTCATTACATGGGCATGATTGATTAAATCATTGGCCATTGGTGATTAATTCAACCTCTGGGGTCTAAGGTAGGGGCTGAAAGTTTTTACCCTCTCATCACGATTGATTTTCTTGGCAACCAGCCCTCTTCCTGGAGGCTTTCCAAAGGTCACCCCATTTACATAAACTCAGGTGTGGTTGAAAGGGACTTGTTATCACTGGGAACAAAACTAAATATCGTAACAGAAGACAGAAAAAGTCAAGAACCATATGCTTTCACTTCTATGTGGGATATAAAACTGAAAGCAACAAATAACCAACAAGACAAACGAAAAACTCATAGATACAGACAACAGTATGGTGGTTACCAGCAGGAAAGGGGGTTCAGGGAGGTAGTAAAGAGTAAAGACAGTCAAATTTTGAGTGGTAAACACATAATGCAATATACAGAGATGTGTTATTGAATTGTACACTTGAAACATATTTACTTTTATTAACCAAAATAAATTTTTATTAAATTTATTGAAAAAATTTAAAAAAAAATTTTAAGGGCAAATCAGTAAACAAAAATAAAAACCATACCAAAACAAACATACAAACAAAAGGATGCTTCTACAGCTCCCTTAGGAAATTACCAGGGTTTTAGGAGCTCTGTGTCAGGAACTGTGGAGTAGGACCAAAATATATGTTTCTTATTGTATCACAATAGCACATCATTTTATTAGGCTTTCCAAACAGAGACTATGTGGTGCCAGTTGGCCACAATAAGATAGATTTATTTACTTAAAAGCAAAGTAGTTGCTACTTTAAACTGACTCCGAGCATGCTAGGAGCCTCAGTGCCGTGTGCTCCTGCGTAGTCAGTGAGCAGGATCTGACCTTACAGAGGAAAAATGAAAAAAGTTTGTTCATCAGGCAAGGTGGCATATGCCAGGAAACAACTGGAGAAGTGAGGCAGGATAGTAAGAGGCCAGGAAAACTCCTTGACAGGTGGACTAGGGGAACTGAGACAGATAGCTAAACAGCAGTTTGCAGCCATCTAGTAAATCCTATATTCCCTAAACCAAGGACACTTAGAGTAAATGATAGCCCTGGCTCAGTTGGTTAGAGCCTCGTGCTGATATGCCAAGGTTGCGGGGTTAATCTCCGGTCAGGGCACATATAAGACTCAACCAGGGAATGCACAAATAAGTGGAACAACATAGTGGTCTCTGTCTCTCTCTCAAAATCAATCGATCAATACATTTTTTAAAAAAGTAAATGGTTTGCACTTTTTCTCCCAACCAGAGGGTAAATAGCTTAAATCACCCTACTCAGGGAGACAGCAGAAATCCAGTTAGTGCCATTTGCCAACCACACGCAAGGACAGATGAAGCTGAGGAATAAATCTCATTTTGGCATGTTAGCATAAAACTGGTGAATATTCTATTGAGATCCTCCCCTAAGAAACCCCCTCCCCAAACTCCCAGCCTTTAAAATCTCAAAAAGAAGGTCCCTGCCTATGCTCTCCCTCCAGGAGCTGGCCTGCACTTTCCCCCTCCCCTTCTCTCTCTCCTTCCCCCACAGGCATGCATCTCCTAAACTCCAAGGGATCTCACTAGGTTTGCAACCAGGGCAGCAATGGGCAGTGGCACTTGTCCCCAGCAAACCCCCAGAACCTGTCCCCAAGGCTCCCTTTTCTCTGACTTGTTAGTGCACCAAAGCAGCCCAGCCTAGGCTCATTTCCCCACCTAGCCCCTCTCATGTTATCCTAGGCCCCTTCTTATTTCACTGTCTCAGCCTTAATAAACATCCTCTAAAATTCGCCTGGACTCGTGTTGTGAAGTGTTTCCTGCACAAAATCAAGAACCCACACACTACCGGCTGGCCCTAGGCAGTCCTGTCGGGTCCCTTGTCTAGTAATAGAAGGAAAAACTCATTTAGCAGCAGTGAGCAGCTCAAAACAATAAGCAGCAATAGATGAGTGTATATGTTCCTTCAGGTCTGATGTCCTTTGAGGGTCTTAGTGCAGCGATTGGTAGAGACAGCCAGTGCTCTCCCAGGGGCTTATCTGCATTATTTAATCATACTGACTTTGTTTACCACATTTGGCTAAAACATTCCAGCCTCGTCCTCCTGAAGCAAATGGCATTACTCATGAACATTGGTGCTTTGGACCATATTATAAATACCATAAGATATTTAGCACAAATGGAATCTAAGATTCAATGTGCAATAACTTTCTCTACCCACAAAAGCTTTCTTCATGTTTCAGACACTTTCATATGATTGGTCAGTTAACCTAAAAATTTGCCAACGCAGAGTGTTTTCACTTCACAGACAACTTGTTATCCAAACACGTTTTGCTTTGTTTTGTTTTTGTCCTGTTCTGGGGGAGTAGGCTGAAGCTTCCTGAAATTTTTTTATTTTTATTTTTTAAAATGATTTTAGAGAGGGAGAGATAGAAACATCGATGGTGAGAGAGAATCATCAATTGGCTGTCTCCTGCACTTCCCCTACTGGGGATCCTGGGATCCTGGGATCCTGGCCTGGAATTGAACCTCGACCTCCTGGTTCATAGGTTGACACTCAAATACTGAGCCCCGCAGGCCAGGCGATATAGAAATATAGCTAGTGACTATACCAGAAGATAAAAACTGACCATAAAGGAAAAACCAATGGTTGTTTTTCATACTAAGTCTACATCTCATAAGACATTCTATAAAGATACATACTTGATTCTTTTAAACTATGTAGAGCTGTGCTTGCAAATTATATTTCAGGGGTACCATATCACATTTCTTTGTCTAAAAATCCACATGATTCCAGCATTTGGAGGTGTCAAGAATGTAATTGACTCCATCCTTAGTTTTTCCTGGGTAAAATTGACCAGGACAGCCTGGCTGTTACACAAAATACAATTTTATTAAATTGTGTTCATATGAAAATTCCAGTGAGAGTGGGAAGCAGGAGTACTAAGCAAGCCTATTTTTAAGATCATATGGAAAAATCACATGAAAGTAACAAAGAATATTGTGAAAAAAATGAATAATGAGAGGAAACTGGCCCAATCAGATAGAATATAATGTCAAGCTATCATAATTAAAGCCATTCGGTATTTGTGGGAATAGTTTCATCAGTGGAACAGGATAATGTAGGTATAAATGCAAATACATGTGGGAATGTAATATGTAATAAAAATGAATTTCACATCAGTGGGTAAGAGATGAATTTGCCAACAAATTTATGTTAGGCAATTTGCTGACCATTTAAGAAAAAAGTAGTAGAGCAGGCCCTCCCCTGCAGTCCTTACGCCAGAAGTAGTTCCTAATGGACTAAAGTTTTAAGTGTAAAAACTGAGATTATAAAAGTAATAATAAAAAACATGGACAGCCCTAACCAGTTTGGCTCAGTGGATAGAGCGTCGGCCTGTGGACTGAAAGGTCCCAGGTTCGATTCTGGCCAAAGGCATGTACCTTGGTTGCGGGCACATCCCCAGTAGGGAGTGTGCAGGAGGCAGCTGATCGATGTTTCTCTCTCATCGATGTTTCTAACTCTCTATCCCTCTCCTTTCTTCTCTGTGAAAAATCAATAAAATATATTTTAAAAAAACATGGACATCTTATTTCATAATTTTGGATTACAGAAGGCCTTTCAGTAAAACTTCCAATACAGAAACTCTAAGGAAAAAAGAATGATAAATTTGACACATAAGCATTAAAAGCTTATCTATTACCAAAAAAAAGTCTTGGAAAAAATTAAAAGATATATGACAAACCAGGAAAAACATTTGCAAAAATGTGACCACGACTTATTGACTGAGTATGTTAAGGTTCTGATTATAGTTTGATGGAATGGAATGGAATTTCTGTCCTGAAACAAGTTAACTTTTCCTGTCTTTCACACTTTGGTAAATAAGGGATTTCAAAAGGGTCATTGGCTTCACTCAACTCTCCTCTTTAAAGAGTTAAATTATAGTGTTTAAAACAATGCTTATTACCAGGAAACTGCACATACTGTGGTACTGTGTAGAGGTGGGTTTTGAGGAACAGGTGTAGATCTCAGGGTTTGTAGTGAGAGGATCTGAGGCAGTGGTTTTGTTTTCTGCTCCCCCCTTGCTCCCCCCTTCCTCTTCATGTTTCTGTAGGCCTGTCATTTACCCCCCCTGTGCCTCAGCTTCTTTCTTCCCTTCCTTTGGTTTCTCACCTACCAAATGAATCTAGTAATAATCATTCCATTGGGATTTTTGTGAGGGCAGGAAATGATAGAATGCAGGTAAGTTTATACAAGTCCAATAGGATAATGGCAGCAATCTGTAGGTTTTTCTTCAAGGGCTGAATATAGTGGCACTTTATGAATGAGCCAATGCTTTGAACTTAGTGATTGGCTCCTCTCATTGTGTTATGTGATCTTCACATCATTGTGCTCATACGTCATGTCTATAAAAGACATGTAAACTTACAAAGGCATTTTTAGAGGAGAGGTCCTTGGTCTTTTCAGGAAGTATAAACTGTTATACTGCTTCTGTGTTTAAAGAATATTTGTAATCTTTATCATTCTTTTGGAGTTAGAGGTATGTGTTTTCATTAGAAAACATTCATTATTCCCCCATTGTTCATTTTCTTGCTCACCTGACCACCCAACCATCTGTCTCTGTGTGTATCCGTATATTTATTTTTCCCAAAGTACCAGTATGTGTAATTCCTCCAAGAGAAAATGACATTCAAGTGATTTGGCATATAGACACTAAAAAGAAGAAAGAAATCCCCAGAAATGTGTTTAAAAGACAGAGGTTCTTTGTTCAGTGTGATTGGAAGATGGAACACTAGCAGCTGCCATCCAACTACAGAATCAGTCTGTTGATAAGTTCTCACATGTTGAAGAGGAAGCGTTGTATTAGGTTTCACAAAAGGTGCTTGCTGGCATCGGGTAATGGCTGGTTGCTGCTTATGGGTAAGCATGAATCTCTAAAGCTGGCAATACCCCTAGGTCTATGCCTTTTAGAACTGGTGGAGACACCAAGGACTATTAATCCAGTCTCCTAATTTTTCAAATGAGGAACTAATGCAAGGTTCAGAGAGGTGAGTGGATTGTCTAAGTTCAAGTAGGATCCTGGGTGCCTGGCTCCATACCCCAGTGTTGTCTCCATTTGTGTTTTGTGTCTATCTGAGAATTTGTCTGTTTGTCTGTGACCCCACCCCATGGCCTCTTGGTCACAATTGATTGTTCTAGGTTTGATTCCTGAATAATACCAGGCCAGTCCGGTTCCCCGTCTTTCTGAGTCTGATTGACGGCCCCAAGAATGGTAAATCTGATAAAGAGAGGAAGTCTCTCTGGTGGATTAATGTCAGGTATACAGCTCAGGGCTGTGATGGGCATTGCCATCCCTAGTAGAGGAAGCTATTTTTGGCTGTTCTTGAAACCCATCACATCCTTACCCTTCCAGAAGTTTGGATTTTTTTCTCTTGGATTTTTATGAGCCAGAAATCATTCTTCTTACTTAAAATCATTCTACTTGCAATTCTTGCACTAGCAATCAAAAGAATATTGATTAATATTCCCATTGACTTCTTTATTTTAATACTTAGAGTGATTCTCCTTTTCATTTCTTCAAATTCTTCATCCTTAAAGATTATGGCACAAAATACAATAAGTAGTTGTCTCATTTGTTTATAGTCTGAGTTTACAATCTAAATGAATGTCCAGATTATACACATTTGATCACAGTGAATGTGTTTCTTACCATCTGTAATTATAATTTCATTCCAAAGCAGTTATAGATTGGGGCACTTAAATAATCTATTTGAGACATTTTATTAGGGTGAAGGAAGCTTAATTATTATTATTTCTTTAATCTTCTTCACTTATTTTAAGCAACTCCTTGCATATATACTAATATTTTCCCATTGATTTTTAGAGAGAGTGGAAGGGAGAGAGGAAGAGAGAGAGAGGAACATCAACGTGAGAGAGAGACATCAATTGATTGCCTCCTATATGCACCCCTACTGAGGCCTTGTCTGGAAATTGAACCCATGAACCTTTGGTGCGCAGGCTGATGCTCTGTTCGCTGAGAAACACCAACCAGGGCAGACACCAGTTTTCTGTATGGGTACAGAAAGCATCTACCATGGTGCCCAACATGTCACTCCATGTTAATTTTTCTTTTCTTACTGGGAACAATAAGAAATAGTGTTTCCTTTTATAGAGAGAATATTTAACATTTTAACAGGGAAATTGATACCCTATCACCACTCCTCCTAATTGCTGAATGTCAGCTGAGCACTGGTTCCAGCTGTTGTAGAAGGTTATCCAGGTAGGTACCTTAATAGAGTTTGTTCAACATGATAATCTTTGAGAACCAGCAAAATGCTATAAATTGTCTTCCTACCATCAGTATTGCTACCACCAAATGTTTAGCACCTTAGAGGTTACAAAGTTCACGTATATAAAATCAATTCTCCCAACCCAGAAAGATGTCTTTTAATTAAAGAAGCTGAAGCATGGGTTGTTTTTAAATATATCTTGCTTAAGAACACAATTGTGACCCTGGAACTAAAAAAAAAAGTCTTCTGTCTGAGTCAGTATTTTTTTTTTAATATCACAGTGATAATATGAAATCTGAGTACTTCCCATGAAAAATTTGGAATCTTTAGATATCATTAATCCTTGTTTCATTAAATTATCGAATGAATTGATACCAAGGATGAGGAACCCTGATATTAAGCTTCCCTGGTGACCTGGGACCCCATCCCCTTCAGAGCACTCACATACTGTCTTATCATCCTCATGCCACACACCACACAAGTCAGGAGTGTGCGAGTGTGTTTGTTTTGAGGAGGTTGGGAATGGGGAAGGTGGTGCATGAGTGAAAGCATTGTTAGTCACTAAGAGGGTTTGAAAGGTGAATCAGATATCCTCACCCCACAGACCTTGGGTCTGTATAAAGGCAGTGAGCTGAAGAACAGATTCAGTTAATAGGAAGAACGGGAGCCTGGAAGGACAGTTCATAAACATAGACCTTGCGGAAATGAGATACAAGGAGTCCAGTTTGGCTGGAGCATATCATGTGTAAAAATAAATAGGGAGAGAAGGTTGGGAAGGGAGAGAAGGGCTAGGCCAGGGTAAGGAGTTTGAGCATCATTCTTTGGGCAGTTGGGAGCCATTGATGGTTTTTGAATGGTTTAGTGATGTGATCATAGCTTGGGCACATATTTCTTATTAGAGTAAACTTTGATATCTCTGTTTCCCATGCCCCTCATATAAACAGCCCTGTTGGTTCTACTTACAGAATAAATCGTGGGCTTACCACTCTGCTCCACTGCCACTAGGCTCACCCAAGTCCCTGTCATCTCTCAGCTGGGTTGCCATGGCAGCTTCTTTGGTGGCTTGCTGCTTTCACTCTTGCCCTGCCAACCAGTCCAGTGCAAGTAAAAACTGCCATTGTCCTGGTTAAAGCCCTGCATCATCTTTTCATCACTCTTGGAGTAAAATCCAAACTCCTAGTGTAACCCTACATGGCCTGACCCTGCCACTCTCTGAACACATGGTTTATCGTCTCTTCCCCTTTCTCACTTGGCTCTTGCCACTCTGGCCTCCTCTGTATTTTCTGAACCCAAGCTCCTTCCCACCTCAGAGTCTGCATTTGCTTGGTTGACCTGCCTAGAATGCTCTTTCCCCAGACCTTCACATGATTGTTAGCTCCTTACCAAAGATGCCTTCCCTGCCCCTTGATGTACAGTAGTCCCTGCCCCAGTCACACCCTCTGTCATTTACTGGGACTCATTTTCTTCATAGCACACTTACTACTGTCTAAATGGGTTTCTTTATTGACTTGAGTTTATTGTCCCCCAACCTGCTCAACTAGATGTGAGCAGGGATTTCGTTTTGTTCACTGCTATATCGCCAATACTTAGAAAAGGTCTAGCACACAGTGCATATGTATTGAATTAATAAAGTTAGAGATTTGAATGAGTGGAGCAGGGAAGCCAGACCGGAGCCTGCTGCAGTATGTGCAGTGCAGGGTGCACTGAGAGGTTTTTCAGAGGAAGCAAGGGGCAGAGGCAGGATTTGCCATGGCTTGGGAGTGCTGAGTCATTGGAGAGGGAAAAGGTAGAGACATTTGAACTTGGACCAATTATAAGGAACCCAGGATTCTTTTGGACACAACCAACCATCTTCATTACAACGCATCCTGTACTCCTGCCTTCAGAAGAACTTGAAGCCTCCAACTTCTGGTGCTCTTGGGTTTTATGACAAAACTGGGTGATTTCCTATAGGTGTCCCCTCACTCCAACCAACCTCTCCTCCACCCACCCACCCAACTCCTTGGAAGCTTAGGTCTCAGCTTTCATAGGTCTCCTTTGCCCATTTTCTAAAAGGTCATTTTTTTTTCTTGTCTGTCTTTTTCTCTGTCCTTATTGGGCCTTACCTTTTTTCTTCCTTTCCCCTCAGCTTACTGGGATATGAGGAAAGAGTGGAGATAAACGCATGTGTTTAAGCTACTAAGTTTAACCAGAGTTCCCCCCAAATCCAGTTTGGTTGGCTTTTATTTTTACTAATTTCTTTGATAGCACTTGGGTTCACATGCTCACTTGCTATGCCAGATGTTTGAAGAAGATGTCCTTGGAGAGGAGGCAAGAGGGGTCCTAAAATGTCGTGCTCTTGAAATGCTCACGGCAGCTCAGTGTGAGATCCCAGAGGCCAGTCATTTCTAACCACTGGACTCTCATAGAAATGTAGTTTCACCCTTATTTGTGTAAACCTTCGGGAGTGTTTTAACATGTTTGTAATAAAATTTGTGGCTTATTGTTTAAAATTGAATTTAAGGTACTAAATCAAAGCTTTTGGTGGCATGCCCCTGACAGCAGGGAGAGCCTGGGAAGTGATCCCTAAGAGCTGATCAAAGGGAGTTGCTGAGCATTTTTTCCCCCCTGTATTTGTGTTTGGTCCTTTAATCTGGTAGTGTTTCCAGTTCCATTCTGAATACAGTAATGCACACTCCACCCCCACTCAAGTCTTCTTGGCAGCATCTGGCACCATCTTTGCCAAATGACCCCTGTTCAGGCATCGGCCTGCCTTTGCTATCAAGCCTATACAAGGCAGGAACAATGGTGATTGTCAGGAAACGGGCATCGTTCAAGATCTTATTCATAGCACATTTTTGTTGTAGTAATCAAATGAAAATAGTAAAATTGACTGAGAAGTGATCACTAGTCATTTCTGCCTAGGTTCACCTTTCCTGGCCAGTGAAGACGGTGTGCTTGGAGGAGTGATTGTTCTTCGATCTTGCAGATGTTCTGCAGAGCCTGACTCCTCCCAAAATAAGCAGACACTTCTAGGTAAGCTGGACATAAACAGTATGTGTGTGTCTTTCTTTCATATTTTCAAGACATGGAAAGATTTATATCCTTAAGTCAATAAGCTGTGGGAGAGCCAGGATGCTCTGTTGACATGTAACGTTCTCTAGTCTCCTGATCTTTTTGCATAGATAAACATCCAAAAGATGAATGTTTACTTCTGAGTCTGTGCGTAGAGAATAGTTTTCAAATGGGCTTAGAACCAAGGATCTTCACAAAAGCTCAATATTAAGAATATGGGACCATGTATTTATCCCCAGCCTTATTCTACAAAACATTTGAGATGACCCATAACAATATACACAGTAACATAGAGTTCCTTCCTGTCCTCCCTTCCAAAAAGGAATCAGAACCATGTGAAGAACTACTGGCCTAGAAATCCATCCTGACTCCATCCCTTATTAGCTGCGACACCTTCATGCATCAGTCTTACTGCTCTTTGTCACTTCACATCTGTAAAATAAGGACATCTGCCATGTCCTCTCATAAAGCTGTGGTGAGGACGGACCAAATGAGTGTTTTTCAGATTTGCAGATGTTCATCCAGATGTGTGCTTTTGTGTCTAGCCAAATGCATCAGTGGGGATAAAACCCAGCCTGCCCTCCACTTGCCATGGCCCAAACTTGTAGGCTACCTCTCCCATGGGGTGTCTTTTTCTAATTCATTCACCCAGAGGGGGTATTTTAAAAAATCTGCATAAAGGTACCACATAAACTAGCAGGGAGCTCTGTATGTTATTTTTTTATTGACTTTTAAATTGAAGTACACATACATGCAGAAAAGTGCACAAATCATAGCTGCAACTACTTGACAAATTATTACAAAGTGAACCCACCTATGTAAGCAGTACCCATATAAAAAAATAGAACTTAACTACAAGTCCAGAACACCCCTTGTAATCCCTCCCAGTCTCTGTCCCCTCCAAAGTTAACCACTATGTTGACCTCTAACACCATGATTAGTTTTGCTTGGTTTTATATTTTATATAAATGGAATCATAGGATGTGTACTATTTGTGTCTGATGTGTCCAGTCAACCTTAAGCTTATTAGATTCATCCATCTTATTAGACATGTCATTAGTTTGTTCATTTCCATTGTTGTATAGTATTTCATGGTATGGATATTCCAGTCTGTATTTATCCATTCTTCTCTAAGTATTTTTTATATGAGCAGTATAGGTAATGCACAGGTAGTTCAGACCTTTGTATCAAATTCCTTATAGAAAGTGTGGGTGGTGCCTGATCTATGTTGTATGATTGTTATGGATTGTTATAGTACAAGTCTCTTTATACCCTGAGCTTCTGTGAGTATAAAATAGAAGACTCAGCATTTTTTATGAGTGTAAACAGTATTTTCTCTATAGACGCCCAAAGAGCTTTCATAGAATCTCTCCCCTCATTCCTCAAAGGAAAAAAAATGTACTTTTATATAAAGGACCTCTTTCTCCACCTGGATTCTGACCACCAACCTCATCATATTTTTGGTAATCTCTCTTTCTACCCATTATACTTGGTAATGATTTGGCTTTGGGACATTTTTTTTTAAATGGCCACCTTTTAAAAAAACAAACAAGTCTATAATAATAAAAGCTTAATATGCTAATTAGACCGGAAGATCTTCCGGACAAAGCCAGGGCTGTGAGGAAAGCGCAGGTCCCGGATGCCTGCCATTGGCTGGAGGGAAGCCTGGGTCCTGGGTGCCAGGGAAGCCAGTGCTGGCAGCCGGGGGAAGAAAGACCTACTCTTGCATGAATTTCGTGCATCGGGCATCTAGTAAATAAATAAATGGCCACCTTTTGTTAAACTAAGGCACATTAGCTATTTGCTTCTTAATCATTGCTGAATCCTTTGAATATCTTTCCCAGTAGATAGTAGGGAGTTTGATTTTAGAATATGCAGAGGTTGTAGCTGGGCCTTCCAAAAGAACTCAGAATAACCCTTGGTACGCGGAGTTGGGAGGGCAGTTATTACAACTGCTTCGTGGACTGATCTGGACAGAGGGTCACTTCTTTACTGAGCCTGGACTCTTGCCCATTAGAGTTAATCCTGAAGATTGTAAGGTATTTTTGATGGTATCATATAGAAATGCATATTTAAGGATAACTCATAGAATTTTTGCTTATGTTAAATGGTTTTTATTAGCAAGTTAGTAATTTTCTCTGTCTTAAGAAGAATGAAATGTAATGCCAATTTGTGAAATTTGTTAAAGTGAACTAGAGGGATTGATGTTTGTGAGGTTAATCTACTAAAACCCAGTGAATACTAGTATCAACTCATAGATGCTACAAACTACATGGTTATTTACATTTTTGGCTTTGAAAAAGTTATGTATATTCAGTTTGTAGTAAGAAAGCAAACATGGTACAGAAGGATAGGAAGGGAGACGGAAAGTCATCTCTGCTGCCCCATTCTCAGAGCCACCCGTCTCTGGATCTGGTTATTCTCATGGGAAGCACCTTCACTCTATGGGATGTATTCATGCTTCTATTTCTGGATTAGTCAGTAACTTATGCCTCTTGGGGGGGAAAAATTAACACAACGCACACCAGTTCCACTCCCCTTTCCTCCTGACTTTTGTTAGAATTCTACTCTAGCTTGAAATTATGTTTTTTAATTTTATTGCTACTTTAACACACTATTTCTTGATTCATCAAATTTATATAATCAACTATCCCTCACCCTTAAACTATGTAAGAATAGGAAAGTTCATGTGCTCCTTTCCTTTTTCCTCCTTTTCTCACTCCCAACCCTACCTAACCTCTAGCAACCATACCATTATTGTCATGATTATTAACATTTACATTCTGTTCTGTAGCTATACTTTTCTCTACTTATCTTTGATTAGAGGTTGATTCCCCAATTAGTAATCAGCATTGACAGTATCAAGATTGTGTAAATAGTATTCACTGCAGATCCCGGTAGTGGAGGATTATACCTATAAGGGAAGTGTCTGTCATAAACCTCTGCCTGCAAAAGGAGAATATTTCAAATGTGAAGCTCAGGTGGATTCTCCTGTGTGGCACCCTATCAGTTGCCCCAAATCAGGCCACAACTTCATTTGCTTCATGTTTGGACCATGACTTCTCATTTATCTATACATATAAAGAGGTAATATGCTAATTGCCATTACAGTGTCCCCATAACGACCAATTTGCATATTGATGCGTGCGCAGCAGGGGCGGGTGGCTGGAGCCAAGTTCCCGGGGGTCTGAGGAGATCTCCTGACAGGAGCCCGGACTGCAAAGAAGGAAGAGGAAGCGGCCACGGGGAGCTCTTCCAATCCCCCTGCACGGACACCCTACCCCAGCCCCCGCATCCCTGGGGGGATGGATGGACACCCTACCCCAGCCCCCGCACCCCCGGGGGGAATGGGGAGGCTGACCGGATAGGGAGAAGACCCAACCTCGGGGTAGCTGCAGCCCGCACCTCCGACTCGGATCTCTTCCCCCACCATCCCCACCAGGGGCACCCACAACAATAGCACGCTGGCAACCACCTGTCAGCGCCCCTGAGGCACCGGGGCCCACGGCCCACTGCTGCTGGACCCCCTCTGCTGAGGCCGGGCACACCTCTCCTCCCTACAAATCCAGACCCGGATGGAGACAGCGCACTGAACCTGGCAGGGGGCACAGCTAAACCCCGCCCTCCTAGCCCATCTGGCTCCACCCTGGCCCTGCCCCCACCTGGCTCCAGGAGATTGGAGCCTGACCCTGAGCAGGTACAGCTGCGAAACAGCCACCAACAATTTAAAGAATGGCGCCAAGCGGGAAGGTTTGACAGTTACTCCCCATTCAGCTTTGCTGCCTCCCTAGTGCCCCCCTAACTCCCTGCCCCACCGCCAGTGCCTCCAGGGACAACCACTGCTACAGGGCTGCTGGCCAGAGCCCGCCCCTCCGAGGCCTGTGAAACCCTCTGCAAAGCTTCCATAGCTATAGTCCCAGGAAACAATCATGCCCTCCTCCCCTAATCAGCACCTGCTACCTGCAAGGGTACCCATGGGCTTAAAAATAACAATCCCTTCCCGTTTAGACATCACTTACTTGATGAAACATTTCTAGGTTTATTAGCTCAGAACCTCCTCATGACAACCCAGGGAGGTAGGCGGAGAAGAGATTACAGTTCCCATGGTATATGTGTATGTATTCAGAAATGAAGCTCAGAGAGGAAAAGTTTCAAGCTCACTGGTTCCCAAGGTGCAGCACACGCTCCATAGGGGGGCAATTCGATTTTAAGTGGGGGCAATTTGAGAATGAATTAACAGTGATTTTTTTGCATTTCTTATTATTCTATGGGGCCTCATCTACAGTGTATCCTACATAATAAAAGGCTAATATGCAAGTGACTGAATGGTGGAATGACTGGTCACTATGATGCATGCTGACCACCAGTGAGCAGACACTCAATGCAGGAGCTGCCCCCTGGTGGTCATTGTGCTCCCACAGGGGGAGCACTGCTCAGCCAGAAGCCAGGCTCATGGCTGGTGAGCACAGCGGCAGTGGTGGGAGCCTCTTCTGCCTCCGTGGCAGTGCTAAGGATGTCCGACTGATGTCTTAGGCCCACTAAGCCATCAGTCGGACATTCCCCCAGGGCTCCTGGACTGCTGGAGGGCGCAGGCCAGACTGAGGGGACCCCCCCCGCCCCCAAGTGCACGAATTTTGTGCATCGGGCCTCTAGGTGCTTTATAAAACTCATGGCTCCTTAATACTTAGTAGTATCTACTAACCAAGACTTCTCAGGCACCTTTCTTTCCTACACATCCAAATAAAACAAAATAAGGTCCAAAAGCCCTAGCCAGTTTTGTGCAGTAGTTAGAGCCTTTGCCCATAAATTGTTTGCAAGAGGTAGAGCTTAATTTCTCTCCCCTGAGTGTCCCTACCAATGAATAAAAATATGGCAAAGTGACAGTGTATGACTTCTGAGGAGAGGTCAAAAGAGGCATTGTGGCTTCCTCCTTGCTGTCACTGTTGGAACACTCATTCTGGGAAAGGCCAACAGCCATCTTGTGAGGACACTCAAGCAGCATGTGGCATAAAAGTGTGACCTCCTTCCAACACCAAGTGAGGCATGGAGACTTTCTGCCAACAGCCTCAGCTCTGAGTGTGAGCCTTCAGATGCCTGCAGCTGTGGGCAGATTCCTTGATTGAAATCTCATGAGAAAGTCCTTAATTCCTCACTCATAGTAATCTTACCTAATAATAGACAAACATGCAAATTGACCGTACTTTCACTACGCCTTAAGCCACACCCACCAGCCAATCAGAGCGACTATATGCAAATTAACCCAACCAAGATGGCGGCCGTCAGCCACGGAGCTGGAGCGAGCAGGAGGCTTGCTTGCTCCAGTGATGGAGGAAGCCAACCTGCCGCCGGCTCTGAGCTCCACTCAAAAGCAACAAAGTTTCAATTATAGAAGGTAAATAAACCCCAGATACCTGCTTTCAGCAGGCCATGGCCACGGAGCTGGAGCAAGCAGGAGGCTTGCTTGCTCCAGTGATGGAGGAAGCCAGCCTGCCACCGGCTCTGAACTCCACTCAAAAGCAACAAAGTTTCAATTATAGAAGGTAAATAAACCCCAGATACCTGCTTCCAGTCGCCATGGCCACGGACCTGGAGCGAATAAAAAAAAAAAAAAAGGAAAGGCTGGGAGCTTCAGTCGCCAGGGGGCTTGGTCAGTCTGAAAACAGCCATCAGCCCCTCACCCAGGCTGGCCAGGCACCCCAGTGGGAACCCCCACCCTGAAGGGGGTCTGAGCAGCCTGCAAACAGCCATCAGCTTCTCACCCAGGCTGGCCAGGCACCCCAGCGGGACCCCCCACCCTGATCCGGGACACCCTTCAGGGCAAACCAGTCGGCCCCCACCCATGCACCAGGCCTCTATCCTACCTAATAATAGCCAAACATGGTAATTGACCGTACCTTCACTACTCCTTTCATTGGCTAATCAGCGAGATATTCAAATTAACTGCCAACAAAGATGGCGGCTAATTTGCATACTGCAGGCAGGGCAGGACAGTGCGAGCCACCATCCAGGCCCCCGTGGGTGACCCCAGGAGCCACTTGCCTGCCATCCGGGACTGGATCTGGTCCTGGGCCGCAGGCACGCCGGCCCCGCAAGCCCCAGGAGCCGCCTGCCTGTCCGCCCGGGACGGGATGGGTCCCGGGCCGCTGGCGGGCCCCAGAAGCCCCAGAAGCCCCAGAAGCCACCAGATATGGCAGTAACTCTATCAGTAAGCACTCTGAAAGTCAGTGGCGTAAATGCTCTAGTTAAAGACTGTTTACCAGAGTGCATCAAATGCTGATACCCGCCTTGAATTAAAGACTCTTTTAGATAAGAAGCAAATGAATTATGCTGCATCCGTGTTAGCAATGTGCCAAATGCATACGCCCTGGGGCTGAAGGTCCGCAGGTAAAATCCC
>NW_005871090.1:3806752-3888846 GCF_000147115.1 Myotis lucifugus | reverse complement strand
AAATGATATAATAGAAAATATATAATAGTGCAGTTATAAGCACTTACCTGAAAATAAAAATTTAAAGAAGTGAATTTAAAGAAAGGATTAGCCAAAGAAAATATATGCACAACCCATGGACACAGACAACAGTATGGTGATGGCCAGAGAGAAGTGGGGGGCAAGAGCTGGGTAGAGGGGGCAAAAGGGGGGAAATAGGGACATCCTATATAATAATAATAAAAGGCTAATATGCAAGTTGACTGAACGGCAGAATGGCCGGTTGCTATGGTGCGCACTGGCCACCAGGGGGCAGACGCTCAATGCAGGAGCTGCCCCCTGGTGGTCAGTGCACTTCCATATGGGGAGTGCCACTCAGCCAGAACTGGCTCATGGCTGGCCAGCACAGAGGTGGTGGCAGGAACCTCTCCCACCTCCGTGGCAGCACTAAGAATGTCCAACTAACGGTGTAGGCCCGATCCCTTGGGGGCCTAAGCCTTTAGTTGGACATCCCTCGAGGGCTCCCTGGCTGCCAGAAGGATGTCTGACTGCAAGCTTAGTCCTGATCCCCCGGGGAGTGGGCCCAAGTCAACAGGTGGACATCCCCCAAGGGGTCCTTGGACTGCAAATGGGTGCAGGCCGGGCTGAGGGACTCCCTCCCCCCGAGTGCACAAAGTTTATTATATAGTTCTATATAATAAAAGGGTAATATGCAAATTGACCCTAACAGCAGAACGACTAGGAATGACTGGTCACTATGACACACACTGACCACCAGGGGGCAGACGCTCAATGCAGGAGCTGCCCTCTGGTGGTCAGTGCGCTCCCACAGGGGGAGCTCTGGTCAGCCACAAGCCAGGCTGACGGCTGCCAGTACAGCAGTGGTGGTGGGAGCCTCTCCCGCCTGCTCAGCAGTACTAAGGATGTCCGACTGCAGCTTAAGCCTGCTCCCCGCTGGCAAGTGGACATCCCCCGAAGGCTGCCGGGCTGCCAGAGGGATGTCTGACTGCCAGCTTGGGGCCGATCCCCCAGGAAGCGGGCCTAAGCCAGTAGGTGGACATCCTCCGAGGGGTCCCAGACTGCAAGAGGGCATAGGCCAGGCTGAGGGACCCCCCTGAATGCACAAATTTTTGTGCACCGGGCCTCTAGTTGAAATAATAAATGTTTGTTGTTTGAAATCGCTAGATTTTGTGATAATTTATGCAGCAATAGATAACTAATAAACCTTCTGAATCCTCTCACTGCCAAATGGCCCTCTAATTTGTCTAACAATCTACAATGACAAATCAGGATGCTCTATTGCATCTGTAGGCAACTCAGACTGTCAGACTTTAGTATGTATCACTGAATCCTGGTCCTCTTCTTTGGAGCCTCTGGGACAAATGTGATCAGTGCCCTCCACTTTGCAGGCCCTAGTCACTCATTTCCAGACTGTCTCCTTACCACCTCTACTCATCTTCCACTTCCATACTGCCACCAGACTTCTCTCTATATAGAGAACCCAACTATGGTCTGAAAACAAGGGAAGTTTGGAGAAAAGCAGACTGTCCTGAAGCAGAAAGGGCAAAAAAGAGAACTTGACCCAACTGTGACTTAGAGAGCTACACCAATCCCAGGATCAGAGGGATGATAGTGGTTAAAACAAGAGCCGTATAAGTATATGTAATTAGTTTGTTGTATGTCTAAGTAAATGTTGAATAACTTCCTATAAAAATATATATTCTTTATCACTCTCATGCTCTCTACTTTTATTTCTTCAATGAGGTTGCACACACATACACACTCACAGTCCTACCTCAGTTGCTCATTTCCCTACAAGGGGGATGGGAACTACTTAACTTGATGGGAAATACACTTCCTTCATATGACCCCAGAACACGCTTTCAGTGCTGTTTCTGACTGCTACTTGTTTTTCTCCACTCATCTGCAAAGCCCCAAGTTCTGGCCACTCCAAATTGCTTAGTCTTCTTCCAAAGGGTCATTCCCACTCGCCCCCCCCCGCCCCCCCCCGCCCCCCCCGCCCCCCGCCACCAGTAACTTTCACAAGCTGTCACTGGTGCTTGAAATGCTCTGGGCCAATTACATTCCTTCTTGAAGACCTGCGTCAGAAGGGAATCTGCCTACAATCCTTTGGAAGCCCTTCTCCCAGGTGATTTGTTCCTTCCTTGTGTTCTGTTTGCAACATGCAGTTGGCACTCACCATGACACATCCTAGTCATGTGTTTAAGTGTCTGCTCCTCCCTCCAGGCCAGCACATCTAAACTTTTTTTCTGAAATCAATCATTTCAAAGGAATAGTGAACCCTAGTAACTCACAAGGATGGTACAGGGGTTTGAAATATCTTTTCAATTATTAGAAGATTCCACTGCCTTATAAGACTCGTACCACCAGATTGTGAATCATTTGAGGACAAGGATTATCTCGTATCCAGACTTTCTACTTACCCTCCATAGCAGGCTCCCAATAATTAATAGATGAATAAATTAAGCACCAAATGGAATTTCCTCATTTGATAATGTAGCAGAAATTTTGAAAGAAATTGGCCATTCTTTTAGGAAAAATGAAAAGTCACATAAAATAACCTCACAAGCTTTCAAAAACAAACAATATGGGTAGAAAGTGTTGGATAATGATGAGTGCACAGGAACAAGAAGACAGTTTGGAGACAGTTTCAATGGATCGCGGAAGACAGCCCTAACAAACAGCCTTGTAAAAGGACAATTTGGATGTGAATGTGTTTGTAGCACCCGTCCCACCACCTCCCACCCCCCAGATCACAAAATGCTGGCAAAGCCTAGCCTACAAATCACTGCTTTAATGCAAAGCAAATGCTTGTCCCTGGAATGAAACAGCTGAGAAGAATTAATTTTCCCTGCTTTTAGAGAAGAAAAACCAATATATTTTTACCTGCTAAAGTACAATTACATGTGTTTTCCAGGCCACTATAGAAGTGCTTTATTGAGGCCACTGTATATAGTATGGTTAATAATAGTATAAACAAATACACATTCGTTTTAAGCTTGTGATTCAATACAAGTAATTAGAATGTATGCAAATATGTAGCATAAGAGACCAATCTCACTGTATGGTACATTTTCTCTCTTGTAGCCTGCTTTCACTCTGCTGTTGGGAGCCTGATAGACTTTGTGAACTTCAGCGGTTCTGCCTTAGAGTGATTAGTATATTAGTAGGAAGCAGTGAGCATGGAGATCAATGAGAAACAGACTTCATGTATTTAAGGGAAATTTTAAGCAATTCAGAATAGGAGGCATAGGGACCCTTAAGAGGTTGAAAAGGCTGTTTGACCAGCAGCCTTTGTGATAAGCCTATGTTGGAATCCTTCATCTTAAATAGATCTGAGGCCCACAGTTAAGCCAGTGCCTGATCATCTGGTGAGCACATATGGTAATTTTTACTTTCCCTTGAAGTTACCCTCACCTTAGTCAGGTTCTTGCAATCTAGGTATATGTTCATGATGCTGACAATGGAGTTTATACATAATATTCCAAAAATTTATGTGGAACCAAAAAAGATCTCGAATAGTCTCAGCAATCTTGAGAAAAGAACAAACTTAAAGGTATCACAATGCCTGATGTCAAACTATACTACAAGGCCATTGTAATCAAAACAGAGTGGTCCTAGCATAAGAACAGGCATATAGGTCAATGGAACAGAGCAGAGAGCCTAGATATCAACCTACGCCCAATTGATATTTGACAAAGAAGCTAAGAGTATACAAAGGAGTAAGACAGTCTGTTCAAGAAATGGTGTTGGGAAAATTGAATGGATACATGCAAAAAAAAAAAAAAAGAAAGAAAAAAACTAGACCACCAACTTACACCATACACAAGAATAAACACAAATGGATAAAATAATTAAATATAAGTCACGAAACCATAAAAATCCTGGAAGAAAGCATAGGCAGTAAAATCTCAGGCATCTCTCATAGCAGTATTTTTACTGATATATCTCTTAGGGCAAGGGAAATAAAGGAAAAAATAAACAAATAGCACTACATCAAACTAAAAAGCTGCACAGTGAAAGAAACCATCAACAAAATGTAAAGGGGACCCACTGTATGGGAGAACATATTCACCAACAATACATCTGACAAGGTGTTATAATTTCCAAAATATATAAAGAACTCATACAATTTAACACCAGGAAGACACACAATCCAATTTAAAAATGGGCAAAAGACCTGCATAGATACTTCTCCAAAGAGAACATACAAATGGCCAGTAGACATGACAAAATGCTCAGAATCCCTAATCTTCAGAGAGATTAAAACCATAATGAAAAAAACAAACAAAAAAACATAATGAGATATCACTTTACACCTACCAGAATGGCTACCATTAATAAATCAACAAACAACAGGTGCTGACAAGGATGTGAAGAAAAGGAAACCCTCGTGCACTGTTATGGGAATACAGACTGGTGCAGCCACTGTGGAAAATAGTATGGAGTTACCTCAAAAAATAAAAAATGGAACTGCCTTTTGACCCAGTCATCCCACTTCTGGGAATATATCCTAAGAATTCCAAAACACCAATTGGAAAGAATATACGTACTCTTATATTCATAGCAGCATTATTTTTTAAATATTTTTTTTATTGATTTCAGGGGATGGGAGGAGAGAGAGATAGCAACATTGAGAATGAGAATCATTGATCAGCTGCCTCCCACACACCCCCTACTGGTGATTGAGCCCTTAACCTGGGCATGTGTCCTGACTGATAATTGAACTGTGACTTCCTGGTTCATAGGTCTATGCTCAACCACTGAGCAACACCAGCTGGGACATAGCAGCATGATCCTATATAATGAAGAGGTAATGTGCAAATTAACCCTCACACCCTCACAAGATGGCTGCCTACAAACAGGTCAGCAGAGGGGTTAGTGAGGGATGACCAAACAACTGAACAAGCAGGCTGTGTGGGGTGACCAGGTCGGCGGGGGGGCGGTGAGGGGTGACAGGGCAGCAGAGGGGGAAGTTGGGGCAAACAGGCTGGCAGGGGTCAGTGAGGGATGACCAGGCTGGCGAGGGGGGAGGCAATTAGGGGCACCAGGCTGGCAGAGTGGGGCAATTGGGGCGACCAGGCTGGCAGGAGGGGCAGGTAGGGGTGACCAGGCTGGTGGGGGAGGGCAGTTAGGAGTGATCAGGCCAGCAGGGAGGACACAGTTGGGGTCGACCTGGCTGGCAGTGAGGAGCAGTTAGGGGTGATCAGGCAGGCAGGCAGGTGAGCTATTAGGAGCCAGCGGTCCAGGGTTGTGAGAGGGATGTCTGACTGCCGGTTTAGGCCTGATCCTCGGACATTCCCTGAGGGGTCCCGGATTAGAGAGGGTGCAGGCTGGGCTGAGGGGACCCCCCCTCCCATGCACGAATTTCGTGCACTGGGCCTCTAGTTTATAATAATCTGGAAACAGCCCAAGTGCCCATCAGTAGATGAGTGGATAAAAAGGTGTGGTACATTTACATAGTGGAATACTATGCAGCTGTAAAAAATGGAAATCTTATCTTTTGCAATAGCATGGATGGACCTGGAGGTTATTATGCTAAATGAAATAAGCCAGTCAGTGAAAGACAAGTACCATATGATCTAATTTATATATGGAATCTAAAGAACAAAATAAAATGATGAACAAACTAAAACAGAGGCATGGATATGTGAACAGAGTGATAGCTGTCTGCAGGGAGGGGGGCTGGAGACAGCTGGGGTGAGTGTGTGGACAGCATGAAAGAAGGTGAAGGGATTAGCCAAAGAACATATATACATAACCCATAGACACAGACAACTGTGGTGATGGCCAGAGGGAAGGGGTGGTGGTGGTGGGTGGTCATAGACAAAGGGGGGGAATGTGAACATCTGTAATAGTGTCAACAATAAAAGTAAACTTCAAAAAAAGAATGTAATATATTTGTAAGTTATAAAGGACAATAATAAAATGAGCACCTGTGGACCTGCCATTCAGCTTAAGAAATTACCCATAACTTTGAAGCCCCATGTGGGCCTGTCTGCACTTTACATAAATGGTATACCTATCATATGATTTCCTCTATGAGAGTTTTTGCAGTTTCTTACATATTTAACTAAAGGAATAATGAGTTCCTTTATCATTCTAGACTTTGCTCTATCAAGTCAAACTGTTCTTCAGTTGCCAATTAGAACTTCAAAGGGGTGCTCCCTCCCCTTTCGGAACGGGCAAAGTCCTTTATCAAGTACTACTTTTGTCACTGTTACCAAAATTAGCTCTAGTTTAAAATTTTTTTTAAATGTTCAGTTGAATTGGTGCTTCGCGGAACATGAAAAAGATAAAATGTCATTTTACTGTAAGTTAAAATTCTAAACCACCTTTTGGTTTTACTGGCATTAAAAATTGGGCGAGCATGTACAAACACAAACACTTCAAAGGAACTTCATTCTTGAGGCCCCAACAATATCACTTATTTCCAATTCATGGCACATGCCACGATGAGCTCTTGTGACTAGGCTTCTGCTGGGCTCACACAATCATAAAAATAGCCCTCAAAGAGAAGGCAAATCAGCTATTAGGATGTTATTAGGAAAAGAGGCATGTATGGATGTTCATCTGCTGTTAATAACTTTCCTTTAAAATACAACTAAAACGTTGGTCTGTAAGAGGGTTCAGTGTTGTGCATGGATGCTCATTTCTTTAGTGCCCCAGCAGTGTTTTGGGATTGTTACAACTTTATTCTCCTTTTAAGAGATAAGCTGGCATTTTGCTTCTTATTTAAGGACTAGTAGCTGGGTGCATGGATTCGTGCACATTGAAAGGAAATTAATTAGAAGAAATATTTTAATATCGCTATTCACCCTTTCTCTATAATTGAAGTGTCAGCCAAATTCACGATTGACAATGTCAGATCAAAACACATGTGTGTGGCGACAGCGAGAGCTTTATATGTATTGCGCATGCGCGAGTCAATGTTTATTTTTAAATTGCCAGTGCATGTCATATGTACCGGCCAGTCGGACGGACAGACGGTGGGTCACTTAGCCTTTTATATATAGAGAGATCAGATGGAAAGAAGCAAATGAAAGAATTTATTCTTAGAGGCAAAATATCATGTCTTAAGGTAGACATGCTATTTCAACTTATCAACAACTGAGTTGGATTAATCTGTTGAAGTAGTGCTCTGAGATTTATATAATCAGAATTAGCTTTTGTGTTTTTATTTTATTTTTAAATTACAGTTTGCATTCAGCCATATTTTGTATTAATTTCAGATGTACAACATAGCAGTGAGACAGTCACATACTTTACAAAGTGTTTCCTCTGATATTTCAGGTGCCCAGCTAACACTGTATATAGTTATTACAGTATAGTTGACTATATTCCCTATGCTGTACTTTACAATCCCATGACTATTTTGTAGCTACCAATTAGTACGTCTAGTGTTTTTTCCTTTGCGGGGAGGGGGGGGTTGTTTTTCTTAATTTTTGTTTTTAAAATACAAAGATGTTGATTACAAGTAGCTATAATCTGTGTTTGCTTTAAAACAACTTTTCTTCCCTTAAATATCACTAGTCTACTTTTTACAATTGCAAATAGATTTTCATCTATAATTTCCTTCTCCATCATAAGAAGTATAGTTCTAGCTATAATCTAACCATGTAGTTTTTTTGGCCACAAGGTTTTCCATCTGAAATAAAAAACACAAAGATTTATGAATAGAATTCTAATGATTAAGTACTTCTTATTACTCTGGTTCTCCTAAAACTCAGAAAAACATTTTGACAAATTTTATAGTCAATTTTCATGTGCTCAAACAGTAATAAATCCTAAAAAAATATTTGTTGAATGAATGAAATCATATTTCAATAAAACATGTTTTACTGAATGCTTTTCTTTTCAGCAGAGAACTTCCAAGCCCCAGCCAGTGGCCCCGATTTCCTGCAGTTTCTAATACAATTAAGTGATAAAACAGGAAGAGAATAGAAATGTCCTTTGGGGCTTGTGTTACTATTTGACCCACATCCCTCTCTTCCCTTTCAGTCAGCACCCTTCTTTTGTCTTGAACAAGTCAGAGTGAACCTTGGAAAGGGAAGATAATTGTTTCCTTGGCTTAGTATAACTGGGGTTCTATAGAACTTAATCCCCAACCCTCCCAGGACAGTGCAGAGGCGAAAGTTTTTCAGGGAAGCAAGCCAACTCAGCTACTTCAGGCCGTAATGGGCCAAGTATTATATGAATCTTAAGGATTTTATGTCAGGATAGTAAAGCATCCTTGTATGAACCTCCCATTGGGTTTTAAAGAACCTAACAACCATAGGGGAAAATCTCCAATGAATTTATCTCTATTCAATAAGGAATAACTTAAACACTGTGCAAAATGTCCTCGGGTAAGCCATTCGACCTAAGGCTAAGGAGCAGCAGCTGACTTGGCAACTGTCCAGCCCTAGACAGTTCTGTTTTAGAGTTCTGTTCTTCATGCAAGAAACTCTGGGATGGGAAGCCAGGCAGTGAGGATCTTTGTTTTGTTTTTTAATCCTCACCCAAGGACATGTTTAGAGAGGGGGAGTGGGGGAGAGAGAGAAATAGAAACATTGATGTGAGAGAAACATGGTCTGGACCTGGGCTCGAACCCCAACCCAGGTATGTGCCCCGACTGGGAGTCGACCCCTTCTTGTAGTTTAAATTTATGGTTTTACTCATGCCCAATGGCCCCATGCTGATAACCAGTGGACCCTTTACAAATCTGAAATGAAGGCCCAGGATGCAGAGCTAAAGGCCCTCCTCCAGAATTCTGCAAGTTGGTAAACCCCGAAAAAGGGGAAACAAAAAAACAAAAAACAAAGACCTCCAAGTCTGCAGATAATGCTGCCAATGGGGAAACGTTAGAAGAGAATGAAGCCTGGACTGAGGTGGGTCCCATATCCCCAGCTTGCTTGCTGTTCCTGCCTCATCTCCTTCCTGCCACACCCCAGGCTCTCAAATGCAGTTTCTACCCCACCCAGGACTGCCAATGAGCAGGGTCTCCCTGCCCCCATCCTAGTCCTCCAACCCAACCCACTTCCAACAACAACCAGCTCCAACTGACTCTGGTCTTGGGAGCCACCAAAGATTAAATAGAAAAGATAAATTGAATAATAAAATCGGGAGTTAAAAAAAATGCTAACATCCTACTACCATTACATGAAATTTCAGTAATTCAGAATATCATAATCTAAACATGTCAGAAATTAATTATTTATAGATAATATAGATTAACAGTATAATTGAGGTTCCTAGGGAAATTCTTTAAAAACCAGTTTGGCTCAGTGGATAGAGCATCAGCCTGCGGACTCAAGGGTCCGAGGTTCGATTCCAGTCAAGGGCATGTACCTTGGTTGCGGGCACATCCCCAGTAGGGAGTGTGCAGGAGGCAGCTGATTGATGTTTTTCTGTCATCGATGTTTCTAACTCTCTATCCCTCTCCCTTCCGCTCTGTAAAAAATCAATAAAATATATTTAAAAAATAGAACATGAATGAAAACAGGACAAAATTCAGAAATTTCAAAAGGGATAGATTGTGAAAAATAGGTTGTCCTCTACTCAACTTTCTGACTCAACCAGTTCCTAAGATCTTCTTCCAGAGAGAGATCCCATGTATTTTTGTAAACATGTTCATCTATGGTGCCCTTTTATTTTCTTTCACAAAAATGGCTGCACATCTCTATAAATCATCCTCCACTTTACCTTTTATCTACACTAATAAAAGAGAAACATGGTAATTAGCGTACGACCGCTACCCTTCCCATTGGCTAATCAGCATATCCTTATGCAAATTAACTGTCAGCCAAGATGGCAGCCGGCAGCCATGCACTGAAGCGAACAGGGAGGCTTGTTTGCTCCAGTGACGGCGGACTCCAACGTTCCCCGCCTCACTTGCCGGCCTCTCAGCTGCAACTCTAAGCAACTATGTTGCAAATATAGAAGCTAAACAAAACCCCAGAAACCTGCGTTAGTCAGCCAGGCTTCAGCCAGCTGGACCGCAACATTGTATCAAATACAGAAGGAAAAACAAAGGCCAGAAACCAGCTTTCAGCAGCCGAGGCCTCAGAGCTAAAGCTGGCCCAGAATAAAAAAGAAAAAGAAAAAAAGGAACGGTTGGGAGCTTCAGTCAACCCACCAGCCTGAAAACATCCCTCAGCCCCTCAGCCAGACTGGCCAGGCACCCCAGTGGGGACCCCCACCCTGATCCAGGACACCCTTCAGGGCAAACCAGCCTGCCCCCACCCGTGCACCAGGCCTCTATTCTATATAGTAAAAGGGTAATATGCCTCCCAGCACCGGGATCAGCAGAGCAGCAAGGCCTCCCGGCACTGGGATCAGCGTGACAGGGGGCAGCGCCCAAACCCCCTGATTGCCCTGCGGCTCTGTGTGTGACAGGGGGCGGGGCCACAACCTCCCTATCTGCCCTGCTCTGTTCATGACAGGGGAAGGCGCCCCAACCCCCTGATCAGCCCTGCTCTGTGCCTGATAGGGGGGAGCTCCCCAATCCCCTGATCGCCCTGCGGCTCTGTGTGTGACAGGGTGCGGCGCCCCAACCCCCCCCCTCCCCCCACGGGCCCTGCTCTGTGTGTGACAGGGTAGAGCCATAACCTCTCCATGGGCCCTGCCCTGAGTGTGACAGTGGCGGCGCCAAACCCCCTGATTGGCCCTGCTCTGTGTGTAACGGGGTAGAGCCATAACCTCCCCATTGGCCCTGCCCTGAGTGTGACAAGGTGCAGCTCCCCAACCCCCTGATCCGCCCTGCTCTGTGTGTGACAGGGGGCGGTGCCCCAACTCCCCTATCGGCCCTACTCTGTGCATGACAGGGGGGAGCTCCTCAACCCCCTGATGGGCCCTGCTCTGTGCGTGACAGGGGGGAGCTCCCCAACCCCCTGATTGACCCTGCTCTGTGTGTGACAGGGTACGGAGCCCCAACCCCCCTGATGGGCCCTGCTCTGTGAGTGACAGGGGGCAGCGCCCCAACCCCCTGATCGGCCCTGCCTTGAGTGTGACAGGGGGTGGTGCCCCAACCCCCCAATCGGCCCTACCCTGAGCGTGACTGAGGGTGGCATCGCAACCTCCCGATCCACCCTGCTCTGTGCATGACAGGGGGCGGCGCCCCAAGTCCCCAATCGGCCCTGCTCTGAGCCTGACCAGGGGCTGCACCTAGGGATTGGGCGTGCCCTCTGCCACCCGGGAGCAGGCCTAAGCCAGCAGGTTGTTATCTCCCGAGGGGTCCCAGACTGCGAGAGGGCACAGGCCGGGCTGGGGGACCCCCCTGCCCGCCCCCCTGAGTGCACAAATTTTTGTGCACCGGGCCTCTAGTTTTAGATAACTATATATTTTGCAGATTAGTGTGTTTTCAAACTGAAGTTTTATTAATGAGGTCTAAAGTCAATTTAATGAGTCACAAGCATAATCTTTTTAATGCATTGGGTAGAATACCAATGCATTGCTAATAAAATGGTATTATTTTATGAAATTTTAGTTATAAAGAAATGTGTATAGTAAGTGAAAATATGTGGGGCTGTTTTGTTTTGTTTTGGTTTTGTTTTTGCTTTATTGGGGTTCATGGTCAAGAAGTTTGAAAAACATTTAGTTCAGATAGTTCCGTATCATGTATGTAGAGCTACTTCCTTTGTTTTTAATTGTTGCATTGTATTCCATTGTATTGAGTACTATAGTTAAGTATATATAGTCCCACCAATGGGCAATTAAGCTATTTCCAGTTTCTTCCTAGTTGAAACTACTTCAATGAATATCTTTTTTTTCTAGTCATAAATGATAACTCAGGTTTTAATATTAGTTATATTGATTTCAGAGAAGGGAGAGGGAGAGAGATAGAAACATCAATGATGAGAGAATCATTGATTGGCTGCCTTCTGCACACACCCCACTGGGAATCAAGCCCGCAACCCAGGCATATGCCCTGATCAGGAATTGAACCGTGACCTCCTGGTTCATAGGTCAATACTCAACCACTGAGCCACGCTGGCTGGGCCAATAAATAGCTTTTTAAAGGTGTTCTTTTATAAATATAAATGCATATTTGTAGAACCAATACCTAGAAGTAGAATTGTGATGTCAAAGGGTATGTCATTTTGGTAACTACAGTCAATCCTCATTATTTTTAGGTTTCATATTTATTAATTTTCCTACTTGGAGAAATTTATTTTTAATCTCAAAATTAGCACTCCCAGCACTTTCACAGCCATTTGTGGTATGAGCAGAGTGGTGAAAAATCTGAGTCACCTGACATGCACATTCCCAGGTGAACAAGCTAATACTCTGCCTTCTTGTCTCAGCTTATAAACAAATGTCCTTTCTGTGGTCTATTTGTGCCACATTTTTCACAGTTTTGTGCTTTTTGTTGACAATTTTGCTGTTTAAAATGGCCCCCAAGCATAATGCTGAATTGCTGTCTTGTGTTCCTAAGTGCAAGGAGGTTGTGTAGAAATGTGTATGGCCCTGCTGGCGTGGCTCAGTGGTTAAGTGTCGACCCATGAACCAGGAGGTCACGGTTCAGTTCCCAGTCAGGGCACATACTCGGTTCAATTCCCACTCAGGGCCCAAGTCAGGGGCGTGCAGGAGGCAGCTGATCGATGTTTCTATCTTCTCTCCCTCTCCCTTCCTCTCTCTCTAAAAAAATCAATAAAAACATATCTAAAGTAAATAAATAAATAAAAAGAAAATGTGTGTGTGGGATAAGCTTCATTCAGGCAAGAGTTATAATGCTGTTGGCCATGAGTTCAAAGTTAATGAGCCAACAATACCGTATATCCAGAAAAAGGAAGAGGAAGTCACTGATCTGTATGTTGCTCCAGAAACTGCTAAAGTAACCTCTACGGTGCATCATGAAGCCATGGAGAAGCTGGAAATAGAGTTTAATTTGTGGGTTCATGAGAAGATGGCCAGTAAAAAGAGCATAGGGGCCAGCATTGTTGAGGCTAAAAACCAAAGAAATTCGTGGGCAGGTTTTCCAGGGTGAGGAAAATGTTAAACTTGTCTTGGCTGCTGTTTTATTATACAAGAATACTGCATATAGTTAATTACTTGTAAGAAACATATTAAATTCGATGTCTTTAAACAGAAACCTACATTAAATAAAAGTTACTTATTGATTGAAAACGTTGTGACCAGAGACTTGCAGGAACCTAACTCTGTATTTCTCTTAGGAGCAATGGGTCCATATTTTCTAAATAATTGTTCATGCTGACCTTGTAGGGCATAGCTACCACAAATTACAAGAATGTATTTCCAAATGGCCATACTCCCACCATCATTATATGAGAATGCTTGTTTTTTCACCCCCCTCCAAAGTTGCCTTAAACCTTTTGATATCTGATAACCTAATAGTTGAATAATGGTATCTTGTGGTTTTACTTTGCAGTTCTTTTAGTAGGAGAAATCTTTTTGTGTTTGAGGGTCATTCATGTTCCCTTTTGTTTACATCCTTCTTGCTTTATCTTTGGATATTTGTCTCTTATTAATTTGTAGCAGATCTTTATATATTAAGAAAATTTTGTCCTTTTTCTTTGCTATGAATTACAAATAGTTCCCTAGTTTGTCTTTTGACTTTTTTCCCCATATGGTAAAGAAAATGCAGTAAACATTTTTTTTAAAGTAGTCAGATTCGTTGATCTTGTCTTTTATGACCTCTGGATTTTGTTATTGTTTTAAAAGCTTTTCTTTGGAGATATTTAAGAGTTGTATTTGTGTTTGATGTTTTGTGGTCCTTTGGTGTTTGCACGGAATTTAATCTTCTTAATACGTAACACTAATTATAAGTCCTTTTCAAGCTGAGTAAATTTCAGAGTAATAGAACAATGGGAGAGCGCAGGTTTTGGAATCCACAAGTCCGGTTTGAATTCCAGTTTGTTTATGTACTAAAATGAAGTAAGCCATGTTTCGTTCTTTCTGTGAGCATCAGGTGCCCCATCCAGGCTTTGCTGAGTTCTGCAAAAGACAGTGCCTAGCATAGGATAGATTCGGAATGTTAGTTCCTCCCTCTCCTGCTTCCCTGAAGTCCTCCACCAAGAAATAATTTGTCATATTAATTTAAGACATGTACTGAATTAAATAAAATAGGGTTTCTTTTCAAAAGCATTCTATAATTTAAATTGTAGGCAATTCCTGCTGAGTTTTTCAAGCTAGCTTGAACTAGTTATATACTGAACTGATCATTATCTACTGATTTGAATTGTTGGTATTAAAATGTCTTAGTACAATGCACCCCTTTTTAGGGGGATTTGTGAAAAGAATGAAGACTGAATTTCTAGACATTGAATTTCTTTCTTTTAACTTTGTATTTATAGATACATTTGCATTGTCATTACTCTAGGGACACTCGGTAAGACTTGAGTGCCTTTGCTCTCTTAGGCAATTAGAATATCCAAGATCTTTCTCTGGACTTGAAGATTTTCAAAGTTCAAAGGAGATGTGTGAGGAAGAAAAAACATCTGGTGAAGAGCGCTTGCTTCATTGCGTGACACTGTGTTCCTGCGCTCTTTCGCAGAGCGTCTGTTTAGCAGGTTGGCAGGTTTGGTAATTAATTGATGATGAGGGAATAAGCCACGTATCTGAGGAACTCAGTTTTGTCCCTAAGCTTCTTTCTTCCCCATATGTCTGGCAAAGCGTCAGTCCAGGATCACTGATCCCACAGTTGTGTCTCAACTCAGACACTTGTCTTCAGGCTTAATTAGCTCAGGGACATAAACAGATGGATGGCCTGGGACCCAGAGGGTTGAGTGTTGAGCAATGCAGTTTTATTATCAGGGATTTTTGAAATTTTTTTTTAAGTGCCTCAAAACTTTACAAAGTGTCTTTAAAAAAACAGAATTTTGACAGTATGTACTTGAAGGTGACAAAGTTTTGTGTGTATCTCTGTGTATTTGTGAATTTTTCTTCTTGTAACTTAATTTAGGTATAATTTCAAACTTATATTTGAAAAGTTACAAGAATCATACAAGGGACATCCATGATTTCCTGACCCAGATTCACCCATTGTTTTCATTTTCCTCCATTTGTTTTTCCTTCCTCACTCCTGCTTCCCTTCATCTTCTCCTTACGCACATAGACCCACACACTCACATGTTTAAACATGTACATTTTTTTCTTAACTATTTGAGACCAAGATGGAGATGTCAGGGGTCCTTACTGCTAATACTTCTGTGTGTATTTCTTAAGAACAAGGCCATTCTCCTGAATAATTACATACAGATATCAAAATCATAAAATTTAACATCAATATGACATTATTATTGAATCCATAGTCCCTTTTAAAACACCATCAATTGTTTCAATACTGTCCCTTATAACATCCCTCAACCCTAGTCCAGGATCCAATCCAGGATGACACATTGCATTTAAATGGGAACAGTTTCTCAACTTCCTTTGTATTTTTTGACTTTGACATTTTTGACAAATTCAAACCAGCTATTTAGTAGCATTTGTAGATCAGCTTTGTGTGGTGCTTCCTCATGCAATCCTGGTTCTGCATTTTTGGCAGGAACACCACAGAAGTGGTGGTGAGTCTCAGGTGTCTTGTCAGGAGGTACGTTGTTGCATTGATTTGTCCCTTAATTGGTGATGTTGGCTTGGATCATTTGATTCACATGTGTCCATCAGGTTTCTCTATTTAACTAGAGGCCCGGTGCACAGATTTGTGCACCAGTGGGGTCCCTTGGCTTGGCCTGCAGGGATCTGGGGAGGAGCTGCTCCCGTTCATCCCGGCCCTGCTCATCCTGGTCAGCTGAGCAGCACTCCCCCTGTGGGAGCGCACTGACCACCAGGGGGCAGCTCCTGCATTGAGTGTCTACCCCTTGGTGGTCAGTGCACATCATAGTGACTGATCAAATGGTCGTTCAGTCGCTTAGGCTTTTATATATATAGATAAGAATTTTGTGGAGAGATACCTTGAGACTATGGAAATAGCCTGTTCCTCTTCAAATTTTCACCAACTAGTTTTAGCAACCATGATGGCTTGTTAATTCTTATTTTGTCTGTATTTATTAGTGGGCATTCTGCTGCAAGGAAGAGCTTTCTCTTCTCCCCTGTTTACTTATTCATTTATTTGTTTGCCTTAGTATGGGCTTGTTGGTTTTACTATGTTCAGTGGGATAGTTAATTACTGTTATTATTTATTTTGATACTTAGATTGGCATAGATTTGGCCAGCGGGAGCCCCTTCGAGCTGAAAAACATTGTGAAAAACCCCTTTTCACAATGTTTTTCCATTGTGAAAAACCCCTGGTCCATTTGATAAATCCTCATCATTCTTTGAGCTCTTCCTTATTTTCTGGCACAACATGATGTTCCAGATTCATTTTATATTTTCTCTGCCCCGGTTCTGGAATTGACATTTCTTCAAGAAATCCTGGTTCCTTTTCATGCAGAATGTGTGTGTGTGTGTGTGTGTGTGTGTGTGTGTGTGTGTGAGAGAGAGAGAGGCGGGGGGGGGGGGAGAGAGAGAGATTTAAAGGGAACTGTTATGGAATATTACATTTACTAAATTATTGTGTATTGTACATAAGAGTGTGTGTGTGTGCATGTGTGTGTCTTTAATGTTACAAGTTTCAAACAGAAGAGCATTTATTTTACATGTAATAATCATAGTTTTGACAAGAAAGAAATACATTTTTCATTTCACAGTAAATGGCATTACGCAGTTTTGAGTACTAAATCATCTTGACATTTATGAAGGAGCAAATGGAAAGTGGGGAACTGAGTGTGTTAGGTATAAAGCTATCTTTAACGGTTCTATTAAAAAGCAGAGATTTATTTTCCATCTGTGATCTGAATGTGCCTGTTTGTGCTCTCCTCATGGCAGTGGAGTTCCTGTGGAGCCACACGACGGAGAGCATGTGCGTTGGCTACATGTCAGCCCAGGACGGGAAAGCCAAGGTAAGCGGGGAAACGGGGCGTAGTCTGAACACCTTGCAGCCATCCCAGGAGCCTCTGACAGGCCAAGTCCACACGATGAATTTTCTCAGCCTCTCCTGGGCAGTAGCTCCATGATCTTTATGAGAATGTGATTAAGAACAGTTCATGATTCCAAAGAAAAACAGCAGCTCTTTTATGCTTTTGATGATGGAGCAGGGAGGTTAGAAACAACTTTTTTTCCATCTTGTTCTTTGTCCATTGTGAATGACTGGGGAAGAGGAAACGCGGATTGAGAAGAGAAAATGGGAGTGAAGCTGATGGGCTGTCAGGGCTGGTGACTTTGCAGGGAGGGTTGGAATAGGTAGAGGAAACCAAGGTAAGGAAAGCCAAGCGCCTGGACCGCACTCTGCACGCGTGAGGGCGGAGCTGGCTGACATGCTGATACGTGCGACCTGGCTGGTACGCAGTGTGCCCCGCACGCCCTGGCATCCTCATGGGCAGAGGCTGAGGTCTGCACCCCGAGTGTCACGTGCCCGTGGCACACGGCCCTCCGTGAGTCACCACAATCACACGGACGTCCACGCAGCACCTCCTGAATGGCTTGGCTTCCCCACACTCACGGGGGCTGAGCCTGGGAGTAAGAAACATCATTTGTGGATTTTATTTTAGCCTTGGCCTCAGGTTCTCCTTGTTCATAAAATTTTTAGACTCAGCTGTGGTACATGATGTTTCCTTGGCATTCAAGAACCTCATTTGCAAAGCTGTGAAGTTGGGCAGCCTCTTTTAAAGGACATGATTTATTTAGCACATCTGGAAGCATAAGTAAGGAAACTTTTGATATAAACTGTCTGATATAGATGAAATCATTGGCAGGCTAAGGATACATGTAAGAAAGAATAGTTTATTGCGTGTTTATCGTGTAATACCCACCCAGACTGGCCTCTGCGGTACCCAGCAAGCGGTGGCATTGCAGGCTTCTGTGAGCGCAGTGGACAGGAGCACCTCAGGCAACGTTGTCTCACAGCCATCCGGCTCTCACTCAGCTCCCCTTCTCGGCATCACCCTCACCTGACACCAGACTTGTATTGCATGAGTAGACTTATATCTCAAGAGAGTGCATAAAGGCTGCTTTATTTCATAGTGTTTAAGAAGGGAATTGTAACTGCCCATTTTAAAGGTGATTTACAAGGTTTAGTTAGAGCAACACTCTCTAATAGAATTTTCTGTGATGGTGGAAATGTTTTATAATGATATTGTGTTGTCCAATAGGATAGCCACTAGCCATATGTGGCTATTAAGCTCTTGAAATGTGGGTAGTATGCCTGAGGAACAGAATTTTAAATTTTCCTCACCTTAAATTTAAATAACCATATGTGGCTAGTGGCTACTGTATTGAATAGCACAGGTGTAAGAATCAGTGGAGAAATGATTATCCACTAAGTGTTTTCAGAGCATTCTTTTCCTCCCAATGACAAAATGGTTCCCAAATATAAAATGTCTGGTAAGCCACAAGAATCCTTGCACAAGAATGGCTTATAGCCATTTATGTTTCTCTCACCCCTTACAAGTTGATTGTCATCTAAAATTGCCTTTTCACAAAAGAACCTCATGGGAGGTGGACTTCAGTACAGAAGCCAGTCTGGCGGGGTGCAGTCGTGTTACTAAGTCCCATGTATAGAAATGTTCTTGTTATTTCTGCTGGTGGCCTGTGGGAGACACCTCACAGTTTAACATGAAATATGTGTGGTAGAGAGAGGGAGAGGACCGCACTGAGCCAGAGACGTTTGGCCTCCAGTTGCATTGCTTGACATCTGGTGGACGTGGTTTTCATATTGCTGGTAAATTCTCCAGCTGCTAGTCTTGATTAGCCCAACAGATACAGCTGCTCCTCTTGCCTCACTTGTAAATTATGTTTTTGACCTTCTTTGCAGAGAGTTAATCCCTCTTCCTTTCTTCCTCCTTTGAGCCTGTGGCTACAAATGCTTTTTTTAAAAAACAAACAAACCCCTAACACTAATGCTTTGGCTGCTGAATTTTATTGATCAAAAAGCCATCTCTTCTTTCATTCAGGCTGGAATTTTATTGTATTGCAAGTAAGACAGAGTTATAGATGAGAAGCTGGGCTCAAAAGAGAAAGGGGCTATAACAGAGTTCATGTTCTTTTCAAGAGCATAAGCCTGTGCCCCCCCCCCAACCCCCCGCCAGCCCCGGTTTCCTCACTTCCATGAAAGAATTGTTGAATTAGTGGCATAACTCTTCAGCAGAATGACTGGTTTGTAAAATTTCCTTTCACATAACGTTGAGAACCATGGTTGTGAAATGAAAAAAGGAGACATCTTTAAAAACTAAAAAAATAAATAAATTTAAATTTAGAAACTATTTCAAAATGTGTTTTTTTGTTTGTTTGTTTTTTCATTTGCCCTCCTTTCCAAATATTGCCTTCTTTGTGCTTGTTACCAAACTCAGAAACTAAAACCACAGGGCATTTGGACATTTTATACAAGCTAAATATGTTTAATCTAAGTTAAGGCCTTGAATTAGAGCTCACCTCAAAAATCATACTGCTTAAAAAGGCTGGGTAGTAATCAATATCATTTTAACCAATTCATGTATAATTTGAATAAAAAGAGGCAGGTTCTTTTAAAAGTTTATTTCCCTTTTAAAAGAATGTTCTTTCAAAAAAAAAAAGAATGTCCTTTCAATTATATCATTTAATTTTTAAAGCCTTCTATAGCCTAAGTTAAAGAGATATCTTTTCATTGAACAAAAATTAGGGCATTAATAACAGTTGGAAAGCAGTTAATGATTAGTTAATGAATACTTTTTAATAAACACCCAATATGCATGGACTACAGTAATAAAAACAGATGTTAAAACTGGCATGGAACTTACTCAAGTGTAATAAGTGAAACCAAGATTTATTTTACTATGTAGAGGTCACTTTTTATAGCAGTAGTGAACATACTATTATAAAAATTCATCCTTGGGGAGGAACAAGCTATTTTGTGGTCTTAAAGTATCTCCTCATAGATTTCTTATTAGTTGCTAGGAAGAATAATGGTAGCTTATACTGGGAAAACCAGGCAACAACTTGACTGTGTGGTCAAAATCAGTGTCATCAGGAAGGGGCAGATGAACTTTCTGTGCCTCTGGGTGTAATAACCTGAGAAGACACCAATATCGCACATGTAGTAACACATCAGGAAGTGCATGACCTGGATCTAATCACAAGGAAACAGACAGATCTAAATGGGGAACGTTCTATGAAGAAAGAAAAAAGGGGTCTCTACAGTGGAATTTGAATATGGGTATGAACGATGCAGTCCACTTATATGTGAATTTTTTAAAAAATAAATGCTATAACTGTATTTTCTCTTTCTTATGATTTGCTTAACTACATTTTCTTTTCTTTGACTTACGTTATTGTAAGCTATAGTATGTAACACATAAACATATAAAATATATGTTAATCTATTATGTTACTGGTAAGGCTTCATTGGTAAGGTCATCAGTAGGCTATTAGTAGTTAAGTTTTGGGGGAGTCAAAGTTATGCACAGGTTTTTGACTGCATTGGAGGTCAGCACCCTTAACCACCATGTTATTCAAAGGTCAACTGTATTCTTAAAAAATGTCAATGTCATAAAAGCAAAGGCTGCAGAAATATTCTAGATTAAATTACTAAAGAGTGTGACAACTAAATGCAATAACTAATCCTAGACTGGATCCTGTATAGCAGGGGAAAAATACATTATTAGGTTAATTTACAAAATTAGAATATGGATGGTAAAAAGTGTTGTATCATTGTTAAATTTGTTATAGCTGTACTGTGTTATGTAAGGTAATATCCCTACTCTCAGGAAATACAAACTGAAATATCTAGGAGTAAAGGACCATAATATACCCAATATCTTCATGATGGTTCAGAAAAAAAAATATTATGTGGATGGATGGATGGATAGATGGATGGATGGATAGCAAATTACAAAGCAAATGGAGCAAAATGGAACCCGGGTAAAGGATGTATGGGTGATCCTTGAACTATTCTATAAGTTTGAAGTTATTTCCAAATAAAAAGTTAAATATTACCCTTGGATAATATGGCACATTTGATTAGTCCTTTGGGCCTTGCAGTTGAAGTGAACAAGTATTGGACTAGATGTGGTGCCAGGAAGTTGGAACCTGGGTTGTCCCTCCACTCCTTGCGCACTGAGAGACTGACTTGGTATGATCACTCTGCCTCTCTGCTTCTCAGAGGACTCATCTGGAAAATGAGAAATAAAATACCTCACTATACCTTACGTCCTTCCTGGGATAAGGCATGTGATAACAAGGAAGCAAAATCTTATTTGTCTGAATATGGATGACTGGACCCCCATTAAGTTATTCATATCTTATGGCTATATTGTCTATATTATGGGTATTGTACACATTATGACCCTCTACCCCTAGGTACTTGCTTCCAACCTATAAAATTCAAAATTCTACATGCTAGGTTACATAAGCAGATAATTGCTATTCAGTTTTTTAGTAGGATTTTTATGACCCCAATGCAGTATCTACCATGTTTTGTTTTTATGAAGATAGTTTCTGGTGCTTTATGAAAATTCTCAATAAATATTTGTTTTGAAGGATAGCACAGATGAGATTTCTGAGAGTTTTTTGCTAGACTTAACTTATCTCTCAAATAAAGGTAGAAGACTTAAGGATGTGGACACATTCTGCGAATTGCATCATTAGGCAATTTCATAGTTGTCTAAACATCATTGAGTGTAGTTAAGAAATCTAGATGGTGTAGCCTACTATACATAGGCTATATGGGATAGCCTATCGCATGTTACTGTAGAGTATGTTACTGCACTGAATACTCTAGGCAGTTGTAACATAATGGTAAATATTTATGTAAGCATAGAAAAGGTACACTAAAAATCTATAATAATAAAAGTGTAATATGCTAATTAGACCTTCTGGACAAAGCCAGGGTTGCAAGGAAAGCCCAAGTCCCGGGTGCCAGAGGGAAGCTGGTGCCAGCAGCCGGGAGAAGGAAGGCCTACTTTTGCACGAATTTTGTGCATCGGGCCTCTAGTACAATATAAAAGAAAAAAGAACAGTACATTGGTATCAGGCACTTACCACGAATGGAGCTTGCAGCACTGGAAGTTGCTCTAGTGCAGTGGTCCTCAAACTACGGCCCACGGGCCACATGCAAATACAAATATTGTATTTGTTCCCGTTTTGTTATTTTACTTCAAAATAAGATATGTGCAGTGTGCATAGGAATTTGTTCATAGTTTTTTTTTAAACTATAGTCCAGCCCTCCAACGGTCTGAGGGACAGTGAACTGGCCCCCTGTTTAAAAAGTTTGAGGACCCCTGCTCTAGTGGGTCAGTGAGTGAGTGGTGAGTGAAGGCCTAGGACATTACTATACACTACTGCAGGCTTTATAAACAGTGTACACAGGCTGCACCAAATTCATAAAACAACACAAGAATAAATCAAGTACAAGAGCAAATGATGCAATCAAGTGATGCTGTAAACACAAGATGTGTGATGAGGATGCTGGTAATGAAACACAGCATACTGCTCCACAGCCAACTTTTGTCAGTAGAAAGAGAACACTCTAAAAAAACAGTAAAACGTATAGAACAGTAAATACATAAACCAGTATTTATTATCATTACTAAGTATTGTGTACTCTACATCATTGTATGTGCTATATTTTATATGCACTGCAGTGCAGTAGGTTTGTTTACACCAGCATCAGCACAAACACGCGTGTAATGCATTGCGCTATGACGTTAGGGCGGCTATGACATCACTAGGTGATGATAATTTTTCAATTCCATTGTACTCTTTATGGTACCACCACTGTATGTTATCTATCATTGACTGAAACAGTGTTATGTAGCACATGACTACAAAACATGAGGTGCATAAGAGAGAAATAGCAAAAGAAGTGAGAAAGAAACTTCTGCTTCCCATTAGGATGAAGAATGTCACAGAGGCTGTTTTTCCTACTCACAACAATGAGAATGAGCTTGATAAACTATGAAAATTACAGATTTTAAAAAATCATCCAAAGAGCTGAATATGCTAGAAAAACCTAAATTAGTTGTGGGAGAAAAAACTCAACTTTTTCATTCCTGGCAGATCAGTAGAAAAGGGCATAAAACTGACATAGACAAGTATAAAGAAAAACCAACCAAACTTTTAATGAACTGTCTATGGCCACATGTGAGCTAGTGTGACAGATTAAAATCCCAAGAGGCCCCAGTCACATGGTGAGTCTTCAGTTCTTCTCTGTGAAGTCTTCAAGTGCTCATACCAAAGGCTTGGAGCAGGACAAGGAACTGAGAGCGACTTGACAAAGGGCCTAGGATTTTTACCAAATGGATGGCAATGACCGAGCAAACACCAGAGGCCGAGCAGGATTGCTGACAGATGTGTGCCATGGCTCAGAAAACTGGGGCTGGTTATCAAGGCAAAGAGAACCCCTGAGCATCACTGTGAACAAAGAGAAACCCCTCACGGCTAGAATGCTGGCCGCTGGATTTGAAGACCTGGGGAAGTCTCCACAGTCTCACCAGGGTCAGATCCCAGATGTACTCAAGAGAAATTACTGATCCAAATTTCAAAATATTAGCCAATAGTGATCTTAATCTAAAACTACACAAAGCCCAGGACCAGCTCAACTAGAGATTAGATGACTCAGGTCCTAACCTAGAGGAAAGGGTTTGTTACTTTTTTAGGGTAAATATTATTTATATTAAAAGTTATTACTGTTCTTTTACATTTCATGTATGTGATACAATAAAAACTGAGTCCCCTAAAGAAGCAGGAAAATGAGACTTGTACCTAGGAGAAAAATTAGTAGTTTACCCACAGATTACCCAGATGTTGGGATTAGCAGAGAAGGATAATCAAATAATTATAACTATAAAGAGAAAAAAAGAGAAATGGTATAACTGAAAAATAAAATACCACAAGCAGAATTTATTTGATAGGTTTAATAGGAGACTGGGGTGGAAAATATGATTAGTGAACTTGAGAACCAGTGAATAAAAATTGTCCAAACCTAAGCACAAAGAGGAAACTGAGTTTAAGAATCTAGGGAGTGTCTGTGACTTGTGGAACTATGACAGATGGTTTAAATTGTGTGCATTTGGCATTATATAGCTGTAAGGTTCTTACATTGCTCATGAAATAGTTTGTGATAAGTGAGGGATGCTTATATAATCTCTAGAGCAGGGGTGGGGAACATCCAGCCCGCCGGCCATATAAGGCCCACAAAATCATTTGGTCTGGCCTTGCCAAGGCATTAGGGATGAGTTCATTAAATGTTTGACCAAATATAGCAGGCTAATTTTTAAGTTGATAATTTTGTATGACCTGCAAATGATGTTTATAAATATCCAAATGGCCCTTGGCAGAAAAAAGGTTCCCTGCTCTAGAGTAATAACTTTAAATATAAGAACAGAAAAATTACAGCAAAACAAAAACAGTACAGGACATAAAAGGAGGTACTACAAATTTCTCAACCCCAAAAATAGGCAGGCAAAGAGAAGCAGAAAAACAAATAACATATGAGATAAATAGAAAGCAAAGACCAAAAGATATCAACTCAACTATATCAGTAATCATATTAAATATGGGACTCACCATAATGCTACCATCATCAAAGCAAGTGTTTCCTGGCAGAAGGGACAACCCTAAATCCAGTTTATCAGAAGCTTAGAGATCAGCAGAAAGACCGTCTCCCTTTCCAGTAATTTCACAGCATTCTAAGAGAGGTAAACCACCAAATTTGCTGATAAAGCAGGATCCACCAGACACTGCAGTATATAGAAACACTGCCTCAGAAGTGCAGATGGAAACGTGTCTCAAGAAGAAATTGAATGTCTCTAATGTGGAGGTCCAGAATAATGACGGGCAATGTGGCTGCTGTTTGCCATCAGATAAAAGTATTGTCTTTACATAAAGGACTTCCAAAATGACAAGTGAGAAAGTGTGCATTCAACAACTTCAATAGAATAGTCTGTAAAAAAAAAAAAAAAAACCAAAAAAAACGAAAGAAAATTTAGATAGTTCAATCTCCCAATTAATGTGGCTTGGTCAACTTCTTCACAAACTTACCTGTTTGTGTACTTTATCCGTATTAAAGCAAAATAGAGACAGACTCATAGATAGAGAGCAGGCAGACAGCTCTGGTGTGTGTCAGGGGAGCGAGTATGTTAGTGAGGGTAGAGGGATTGAGCCAAAAAGAAAAAAAGAGAAATAATTCATGGACAACAGTGTGGTGATTGCAGGGTGGAGGGGTGGAGGTGAAAGAGAGCATAAAGGAGACAAATGGTGATGGGGGGGGGGAGTATATATTTTAAAGTGTTAACACATTAATTTACTCTTGATCATTAAGTATTGAACTACTAAAAACATGTAATATCTAGTAAAGTATTGTAGGTTTCCCTACTTTTACTTTTCTTTCAATCTATTTAGAGGTGAAAATAATTTATTAGACAGAATTGCTGCTTTAGGGAAGTGAATTTTCTGAAATTAGAATAAGATCAGTGCAATATACCTCATTACTTATTCTTAATTCTCTAACTTTTTTTATTCACAAGTTTATTGGAGTACAACTGGCTCAGTAAGTGAATCCTCTCTAAAGGATACTGATATAACCAAAGTGAAACAGATGACTTTGTGATTTTGAGACTGGAAGATAACACAAAAGATTATTTGTAACTTATATTCAGAGAAATAGTCAGAGAGTGAAAATGGAAAATAAATTCAGAGGTCCAAAATGGATATAGCATAGGAATAAATGTTTGACTAGAAGTTGCAGTTTATTATGTTTTGAGAGGTATTAAAAAATCTTTTCCTTTGGTTTATTTTACTGTTTTGATTGTGATTATGAATGCAAACCCTGACCACCATTAACTTTTTACCCAATTAAAGCAATTTATAAAAATTTAGTAAGGTCTCCCTGTGCCAAGGGTTTGTATCATTATGAAAAGAAAGCCTCACAAAGCTAAATGAATTCTCTTCTATGTGCCCTTTAGTTGACTGATGTCCATCATGTCCTGTCCTGAACAGTCCTCTTCTAAACCTTAAAAAATAAAATAACCTAAAAACTTTATGTTGAGTGGAGAAAGCCCGACACCAAATAGTACTTACTGAATTATTCTATTATATGAAGTTCCACTTATATAAAGTACAATAATAGAAATCTGAAAGTCGTTGCTTGAAGAAAAGGGCATAAGGAAATTTTCCGGGGTAATGGAAATGTTCTATATGGAATTAGGTTTTGGTTTTCATGGCTATATAAATGGTCCAAAGTCATCAGCCCCATTACCTAACATCTATGCATTTTATTGTATCTAAATCATACCTCTATATATTTTTTGGTCTAAAAAGTTATGAACAAGACCATCTATTAAAGAGGCAGAGTGATATAATAAGAGAATGAGCTTTGGAGTGGCCATACGTGGATTTCCAACCTGGAGCCCCTGCTCTGTAACCTGCGACGGGTTACACTCTGACCCTCAGTTTCCCTATCTTTAAAGTGGGAATATTACCGATGCTTTCATAGCATTCTGAGTATTAATTGAATAATATAACAAGTGCATATAGTAGATGGTACATTAGTCATGATGGGTGATGATGGTGTAGTGTTGGGAGGAACAGGTGATGGTAGAAGTTGTAGAGAATCTCTCAGGGCCATCACAGCATGCAACTTCCACAGCCTCATTTGTGCATACTTGTGCTCCCAAAGGTGCCATTTATGTTGCCTATGACAAGAGCAGTACTGCTTGGATTTTCACCCTACTCCTCTGATGGAGCTGGTAGTGGTTATTACATTTTGATAAAATGTAACTCTAACTTATAAATATAAACCAACTGATGAGTGAATGGAGAGATCCCAAAAGAGAAAAAAAATTCTTTGAAGCTACAAGAATGAGCACCCCCATCTTCAACTCTGCAATTCATACTTCAGTTCCATGTTAGTGGCTAGTGGAATTCATTCACTGGGTGGATTTATTGTACCATATTTTGGATTTATGAAGAACCGCCTAGAACCATGCTGGCCTTAGTCTAAACCAGATAACCTAGTCCCCATACTATCCAATAACTGAAGGAGTCTGATCTCTGGCAGGAAGCCAACTGCCTCAGGAAGGTAGGTTGGGCACCACCAATAAGCTATGTACTAAGAAAACATCCCAGGACCACTAAATTTGGCAGATGTACATATGGAACACAAAGCAAAGTGGCTAATCAGTGATTTTACTTGTACCTTTTAAGCTTGCCCAGAATTTCAAATATAAAAATTGCATGTCTTTTCCATGCTCTTAGGACTGCCAGGAAAGCCCCATTGGATCTATTTAGAAAGTCCTTCAGACAAACAGGAGACGATTGGAGAAGATTGAATATGTGAAAGACACATTTTAAGACAGACATTTCCTCAGCTTCAAGTTTATTTCTAAGAGTAGTTGGTAATTTTATTTTTGCTTAATTAGTCTTACGCCATCAGTTTCTTCCAAATGATTCATTCAACTTTGCTCCAAAGCAATAAATAGAATAAACACAAAGAGGGAATTCACCATGTTGGCAAGAACATAAATCTTCTCAAAGGAATTAGCTATATTTATCCAAATAAATCTCATTTTAATCATAGTGTAGGGTTAGATCTTTGCAAAGATAAATATGTCTATTAATTGGACTTGTAGATACTCTATGTTAGTTGAAATGAATAAGCCTTTTTTTTTGTTATAGCAACATGAAAAATAATGAAAACATACTTACATAGTCATTAGTCTACGTGGTTCACATCAGGTATGAACTTAACATTAGAATGTCCCCTTATTACCTTCTAATACCCAATGGTTCAGGGAAATATTTACCTTCTCAAAGCAGACACATGCCTGCTGTGTGCCCACAGGACACATAACCATGACATGTAACTAAGACACGTGTCCTTGAGAATGATTGACCTTACTACCCACAGTGATGGAGTAATGATTACAGAATGGTGTTTTCTTTCTTTTGCTTGGAAAGCAGATGATGAAAGGAATCTTTCCTGTGTTTTTTTTTAAATCTTAAAAAAAGGACATCATCTTGGTCATGTCATTCTTATTTCATGTTACCTTTCTAATTCTTAATAAGGAATTGGTTCTATGATTGTAAATACTTGGGATCTCCCACTGGTTTTATGTTGTAAGGACTTTTATTACATTATTTTATTAAATAGGTGAGTAACAGGAGCTGGATCTCCATACGTGCAGTGTATATGGAGGTGCTAATGGCTACACAGGGCCTAGCACAAGTAGACATTCCATAAACACATCTTGCATGAGTGACTTCATGTTGAGGTTTAGGGTAGAACTTTGAGTCCAGATGATTGTCTGGACACACTTTGTCCCCACTGCCCTTCCTTCCCAGTAATCTCCAGATTTGAGATAAAAAACTAGATTCATCAGCTTTTTTAAATAAATTGAAAATTGTTACATAAACATTTTTGAATTTACATGAAATACAAATATCACATAAATTTTTTTACAAGATAAAAGCATTTTAAGTTTTACATAAAAATACAATTATTTTTCTTCTCATTTATTTTCTCCTATAAGAGCATTCGATTTGGCAGCCCTGGGGCCCACTCCTATGCAGTGATTGGCTGGAACCAAGTGGTAGCCACCCTGTTCAGTGGGGCCGCGCACTCCACTTTGGCAGCCCTAGACCTGGCCTGCTTCACCAGGCATTTGAGACTGATCCAAGTTGTGGAGTTTGAATCTAAAGCAATGTCTGTCTGCTAGAATACTACCATTCATTCAAATAATATAGTTTCTGTCTTTTTAAACGCCTTCATCTTGGAATGTCTATTCTGTCCAATCCTAAGGATTAAAATTCATTTATGATTGTTACAGTATATGACTTTGATGTCTCGTGAGTAAAACAGTGCTGTAAATTGGTGAAATTTAACATTTTAGTAATAACTAATTGAGACATTTGGATACAGTTGAGCTACTCTCTATTTACATTTCTTTCAAATACTTCTGGATGTAATAAGTGGTGGGTACTGTCGATTTACTTTTATGCTCTTGAGCTGTCATCACTGTACTGTACATGTTTGGACTACACTGTCTGCTGTAGTGTTGAAGGGGTAAAAAGAAACTTAACTTAGGATGAGGGTTGTATTAACAGTTTGCTATTAGGAGATGCTCACAGTACTTGGAAACAGCTTTTTTTTTTTTTACCTGAAATAGAAAATTAATGTTATTTTAAATGTGGTTCCTATAACATGAAAAAAAAAACCCAATAATCTCCTGATTTCTTCCACTGATAGCTCTTGTGTATATTATGGTAAATTTTTGAACAATTAGAACCTGCCAACTATACTGCTCCATTAAAAATGTTTATGGTGAGTATTTTTAGGAGAAAGATGGAAGATCTTGGCCAAACAATCTCTTAATAGGCAGTAATAAGCCCCAGTAGTCCCTGACTGAAACATACTTCCATCTGAATTATCTATAAACTTCCATGGTCAGACAGGAAAACCTGTTGTTTAAGGTGATGACTTCTTAGGTGTAACAAGTTCCTGAATCCAGCAATTTATTTATTTTTGTTCAGTAGGCCATATTTGGGGCAAAAAAGACATAAATACAAATAAGGGTTTCACCATTAAAGATGACAGAAATGCATACCTTCTAACATCAGCTAACTGGTATTAGAGCTAATCGGGGATTTATTACAATGATTGGTAATGATTGACCAGGAAGGATGCCTTAATTCTTTGTCTTTGAAATTTTAGCTACTAAACCAAAATCAGTTTACCTAGAACTAGAATTAAGATTGTATTACTCATGTGAGTGATGATAATGACTTGAACTGGAGTGTTAGTTATACTGACGGTGCAAACCAGCTTCTGTGTATGTTTTAAGGTAGAACCATGGGATTTGCTGATAGATTGGATAGAAGTATGAGGGGAAATAGAGAAGGCAATGGTAGCTCCTAAGATTTTGTCCTAACCAGTTGGAAAAATGAAGTTGCCATATACTGGGGTGAGGAAGAGGTGAGGGGGAGGAAGAAAGCTTGAGGGGAAGTAGAAAGAGTTCAGTTTTGGACATGTTAATTTTGAGATGCATGTTAAGAATCAAATGGAGATGCCTGGTAGATAGTTGGATATATGTGCCAGGAGAGAAGACTAAGCTACAGATGTATATTTGGGAATTTCAATATAGAAATGCTTTTTAAAACTACAAGGCTTGCTGACATCACCAAGAGAGTGAACACAGAAGAGTCCTGTGGAACTCCTGTGTTTATATATAAGTTGAGGACATGAGGAGGAACCAGAAAGGAACACTGAGAAGTGGCCGTGGAGGTTGGTGGTGAACCAGATGAGTGTGGTGTCTTAGAAACTGAGGAGAAAAAACAATTGGGAAAATGAAGTTGTCATTTTTCAAACTATTTCAAGGCCATCAACTTTGTTAGAGCCTATGAAATTAGGTCTGAGCATAGACCAGTGGAGTAGTCAAGGAGAAAACCTGATTGTAGAGGGTTTAAGGAGAGAATGGAAGGAAAGAATTTGAGGTGACAAGTACAGACAAGTCTTTTAAAGAACTTTGCTGTAAATGGAAGTAAAGAACTGGAGTGGTAACTGAAAGGAGGGAGTAGGTATGGAGAGTTATTCTTTCCTGTTTTTTCCAATGCAACCAGATGCTTCATTGTATGTCTAAATCATTTCTACAAAACATGCTAAGGAAAAGTGGTCCAACATTGATTGAGTCTGGGGGTACCCTAACATTTAGTTGTTGAGAAGGTAGGAAGAACCAGCAAAGGAAACTGAGATGTCAGCGTTAGAGTGGAATAAAAGGGAAGTTTCAGCAGCCTTTTAATAGTTCTGGGTGCAGCTGGAATTCAAGGAAGGCATTCATTGACATTGGGATGAGCTGGTGGAAAGTCACGCAGGTTTCTTTCCTGAAGGATGTCTGAACTTACGTTCTCACGTGCCTGTCTGGCTCCAAGAAGAGTGGGCTGGGGCCGCACAATTTAAGTTGCTGCATTTCCCTGACATTTGGTCATGCTCCCTTCTTCAGGAGCATCTTCCAGGATCAGCACAAATCAGCTCGGGCGATGCTGCTCTCTAGGTCTCAGGGCCTTCACAGCCTCTGGTGTTGCAGGGTCTGATATTCGTAAGACGTCAGGAGCAGATGGTTTTGACAAGGAGCACTTTCTTCAAAGCATTTGTTGGTGGTTTTATTTTTACCCCTTCAGAATTCCTCACTGACAGATCAGCTGAAATTCTCAGGAAATAGTCCATTACACAAATAGTGGTTTCACTCTCTAAGTTAGTTTAAACATTAGCTTTTCATTTCTTTTCAAATACAAGATGCTCTTTTCAAGCTGAAGTGAAATCCATGTTACCTGGCAGCTTACCAAACAGAAGATTGTAACTGATATTTTGGATTTTCACCCAGTACAAATCATCAGGATGCTGAGACTTTCCCACCAGGTTCTGCAAGAAGAGGACACTGGGCTGCCTTTCATTGAGGAAACTGGCCCAGAGCCTCCCCTTACAGAACGGAGGGTAAACCCCCAGCCTCGGTGCAGGGATTGGGGGCAGCTGCACCTGGATCTTCATTGCTCAGCTCAATCTTCTCCTCTTAGCTCAGCGCCTCCTGCCACCATTAGCCCCCCTCTGAGAAGAAATATCTGAGATATTAAGTTACTTATATAAGTTCACACAGCTACAAAGAGGTAGAGCTAAGATTCTGGACAGACTATCTGAATTCCTCTGGAGAGGCCTAAGCTGGAGAGGTATATTTCGGAGTCTCAGCATATAATGCTCTTTTTAAAACGATAAGACTGGAAGAGATCACCAAGAAAGTGAACACGATCAAAAGAAAATAGACCTGAGTCCAGGGAAACTCTATATGTGTAAGTTGGGGAAATGAGGAGGGACTTGCAAAGGGATTAAGCAGAGCCAGGTGAGTGTGGGGTCCTAGAAACCAAGGGAAGAAGGTGTTTCAAAGAGAAGAGAGTGATCTGAATGACCAGATGCTGTTGCTGTGTCCTGTGTGGACTGTACAGTTTGTTCATTTGTTTTTACCAGTGCAAGGGCGCAGAGTGGGGACACAGGATGCCTTCCAAAATGGGTCTAGGACAGTTAGAAAAGGACATAGAGTAATTTTTTAATAGATTATATTGTTGCATTAAGTACTCATTAAATCTCCCTGCTATGTAATTAAGGAAATACGGGAAAATGACAGAAAAAATAATTTTAATCCAGGCTCTGAATGAATCCTGCTGGAATGCAGTGAGCTCCCCCACATTAACTACTATTAACATTTTGGTATACTAGTATTTCCTTCTGTTTTTACAACTGTGATTTTTTTGTATATAATTATGATTGTATGGAATACCTGGAATGGCCTATACTGATTTATTCTTCTTTTAAAGTCAGTTTCTAATATAAAAATAGTATATGTTTCTCTAAGGATGTTTGAAAAAGAAGAGTGAAGAAGATTTTAGAAATCAGAGTGAAGAGTCTAAGAGGTCTTTACAATCTCAGTATGCCCCATTAACATTATGGTATCAGATATGTATTTCCATATAATCTGCGTGGCATATGGTGGCATACCTACCAACCTTTCTTCCTGCCTGCCTACCTTCTTATCTAAGAGGGAGCCTAGGGACGGGCTTTGTTCCTTCATAGATGGAGGTACAAATCCAGGGGGTGGGGGTGGGAAGTGGGGCGGGATGGGGGTGGAAATCCAGCCTGCTGGGCCTATCATCAGATACCCTGTGGTAGGTCTCAGTAGGTGATCCTACCACCCTCTAAGAACTCCACTCTTAATGTTAAGCCAGGTCTAAGGAGAAGGTAACACAAAGTCCTAGGACCAATTGGTATTTTAATTCTTAAAAGGGATATTTAAAAATCGACAACCTGATTCTAGGAAAATTTAGACATAGGTTTTTTGGGGGGGAAAAAACTTATTTAAACAACACTTAGAGGTTCTTTGGAAAACACAACTGTATGGAATATTAGAATCAAATAAACCCTGAATATAATTGAGTCTAATTTTTCACTTTTATCTATAAAGAAGCTAAAGTTCAGAGAGCTAGTAACTATCCAGTCCAGAGACTAGCAGCAGAGTTAGGGCTCAAACCCAATTCTCTGAATCCCAGAATCATCCTGAAATTTGTTGGTAAAATTTGTGGTAATAGCTTTTCTGAGCAAGCCTTATTTCAACCTGAAAAACTACTCAGTCCTAAGCCTCCTGCAGTGAAAGGTGTGTGTCTTAACAGAGCTAGATTTAAACTCCTCCATGGTAAGGCTTTTTGGGAGTAGAGAGAGCCCTAAATTAGGAGTCCTGAGGCTTTCATTCAAGTCTCAGTTTTTCCACTTCCTCTGTGATGGTAAGCAAACCACATAACCATGCTGAGTCTTGCTCTTTTTTCACTTGAAAAATATGTGTGGTATACATCTTTCTACCTGACATGGTATTTTGAAGAACTTGATGCAAAATAAAGCATTATGCAAATATAGGGATTTGGTATTTTTATTAAGATTTCACAAGGAACTAGTTTCCGCATCATACAAAAAACATAATTGCCTTCAGAGCAAGGTCCATGTGTGTTTCATTTTTCTGTTCTCTCATCATAAGTGCAGAATAAATATTTGCTAAATAGTGGAGAGCTTTTATCACCTTTAGTAAAATGGAATCTTCATGATAATAACTCTCTGTGAGTGGTGGTATCAGAGGTACTGAGGGGATTGCCATGTTTATGTGATGCCTTTGTTGGGCTTTTGAGTTAAAAATAGGAGGGCGATCTTGTCTGATGTTGCCTCTGAAGTGTAGTATGTTTTGCATGGTAAAAAAGTGACAAAAGTTGCCAAGAGAATGCAACATGCTGTTCTCATCAGACAACATTTTAATCTCATTTTAAGGCTCCTTGGACATGATATTTATATGTGAGAACAATAGAGCTTTTCCCTCTATGCAGCTTGTTTCAGTACTAATAGTGAAACTTACCATAATGCTCTCATTGTGTTTTGTCCAATTTTGCCAATGGATCTTTTACGGCATCGTTGTTTTAAATTTGGAAAACGAGGCAGGGGCGACATACAGTGAGATGACTAACATGTGGTATTAATTCCTCATTCTGTTGATATTTCTGATTTGTTAGGTTGAACTTAGGAATCACATCTTCAGATTGCTCTGGCCAGTTTATTACTTTCATTTGAAAGCAGTGAGGGAATAGAAGTAAAATACTTGTTTTTTTATTCATTAGCAATATTGTGTGCACAGAACTCCATGAAACCAGTACAGAAAACTTACAGCTCTGAGAGGCTACTCTAGAGACCATCTGACCCTGAGTCCACATTTTGCAGCATTAAGCAGGCATGGGAATGAGCACCCGGATCCCTTGACCTATAGTTAAATGGGGTTTTAGTCTATAAAATATGCACATTATTCTGAGCTGTGTTAAGCAGGTTCATATGAAACTGTCAATTATGTGAGTACTTCTGCTTTCAGGATGAAGTCTGAAGACCAAACTATTTTTAGAGCAGTAAACTGCATTCCAAGGTTTAATGTTGTACACAACGAGTACTCAGAATATTCTTACTCACAAGTCCTGTCTCCTTGAAAGACAGCTCTTGAAAGCAGTGGGCAGGGCACTTCTGGGAAAAGGATGGGGCAGCGAGGTGGAGGTGGGGGTGTCTCCTGACTCAACTCGTTAAGGAAAAAAAATGCCTATAATAGAAACAAAGCAATAAAAACCCACCAGACACACTTCCCCGGCCCTTCTCTCGGGAGTGGGTCATTTAAGGTCTATCACGTTCATGCCAGTAAAAGGAAAAGGAGAGTGACTATTATGACATCAGGTAAGAATTCACTGTGCAGGGACGTGAGATGTGCTCAGCCCACAGTGCCACCTCACAGTCCCAAACTGACGTGCCTGAGAAGCACAGTGATGCTGGATCCGGATGACAAGCTTAGCCCGTAGTTAATGTATCTTCATTCTACAAAATATACACATTATTCTGAGCTATATTAAGAAGGTCCAGGTGACACTATTAGTAGATTTTTTAAAAAATGTTACCTGGGACTTAGCAATTTGAAGAACAAGGCAGAATTAGACGAGAAGGGAGAAGGAATGCCTGACTCTTCAAATGCCCATAACCTTGTGAAATTGAGCTAGAGGCACCGCCTTTCACCAGCCGGGCACCCTGCTTTCCAGAAGGGAAAATGCCCCTGTGAGCAGGGTTGCCCTGGGCTTTCCCAGGCCCCTCCTTGTGCTGAATTCATCAGAATTCATTACTGCAGCACAACAGACAGAGGCACACAGCCCCCACTGACCACTGTCTGGGCTGCCGATGTGCAACGAGCTCTCTCTGAAGGAGGGGAGCACGTGTGCAGTTGTTGTGGAGGGTAAATGACCAGACAGTGTCAGTCGTGGGAAATAAGGTAGGCTTCTTTTTTCCCCAGAGTTTTAAGGTCCATAACTTCAGTATCATTTTGATTGCTTAATTTGTACAAGTCTCTTCAAAAATTTATAACAAATTTATAAAATAGAATAAAACAACTAAAAAATTAAGAAATATGAAATGCCTAATTTGTAGTTTGTTCTCTTTCATTTCCCAGCCTTCATTTAAAAAGAAATCCTATATAATAAAAAGGCTAATATGCAAATTGACCGAACGGCTGAACAACTGGTCATTATGACGCACACTGACCACCAGGGGGCAGATGCTTAACACGGGAGCTGTCCCCTAGTGGTCAGTGCACTCCCACAGGGGGAGCGCTACTCAGCCAGAAACTGGGCTCACGGCTGGTGAATGCAGCGGCGGTGGCAGGAGCCTCTACCACCTCTGCGGCAGTGCTAAGAATGTCCAACGGCCGGCTTAGGCCCTCTCCCCTCAGGCCTAAGTCGGCAGTCGGACATCCCCCTAAGGCTCTGGGACTGCAAGAGGGCACAGGCCGGGCTGAGGGACATCCCCCCACCCCCCACAGTTCATGAATTTCATGCACCGGGCCTTTAGTCCAGTGATGGCGAACCTATGACACACGTGTCAGAGGTGACCCACAAACTCATTTTTTTGGTTGATTTTTCTTTGTTAAATGGCATTTAAATATATAAAATAAATATCAAAAATATAAGTCTTTGTTTTACTATGGTTGCAAATATCAAAAAATTTTCTATATGTGACACAGCACCAGAGTTAAGTTAGGTTTTTCAAAATGCTGACACGCTGAGCTCAAAAGGTTCGCCATCACTGCTCTAGTCCTTTAATAAAAATACTGAGTTCCTCAGATGGTCAGGCTATCTTTTAGGTCCTAAGGGAAAACATTGAGCAAACCTATAAAACTTTCCACCCCTGTGGAATTTTTGTGCATGGGGGACAAACAATGAATAAGATAAAGACACAAAACAGATGGGTGGTTAGATAGTGGCAGGGACACAGGAGAGAGGGTAGTGGAATTCAGGTGAATAGACTATTTAACCTGCTTGGAAGTTGGCTGTTAAGTAAACATCAGACAGAAGTAAACAAGAGAGCCAGGTGGATGTTGGGTGGAAGAGCTTTCTGGAGGAGAACAGCATGTGTCCTGACCCTGAGGCAGGAGAATGTGGCTGAGAAACAACAAGGAGCAAGTGGAGAGGGCGAGAGGGCATTTCAGCTCAGAGGACTGAAGGCGACCAAAACATCTAGGGCACTGTTGGATTTTACTCTGTATCATTTAAGAGCACCATAAGGTCACTTATGGAATGAACTGTTTTCCCCCAAATTCGTATCTTGAAGGCCTCACCCTCAATGTGACTGTATTTGGAGATGGGCCTCTAAAGAGGTGATTAAGATAAATGAGGTCATAAGAGTGGGGCCCTAATCTAATAGGACTACATCCATATAAGAAGAAGAGACCCCAGGAATGTGGGTGCACAGAGAAAAGGCCATCTGTGAGCCAAGGAGAGAGGCCTCAGAAGAAACCAAATGTACTGATACCCTGACCTTGGACTTCCAGCCTCCAGAACTGTGGGAAAATAAGTCTTTGCAATTTAAGCCACCCAGCCAGAGGCATTTTGTTATGAAAGTCCTAGCCAACTAGTGCACTATCCTAACACCCAAATGTCTTTGATCAGGGAACTTTCTGCTAGTTAGTCAAATTGATCTTCAGCAAACCTTATTAACTGGCAGCAATATTTATTTTGTGTTGATCAAAAAGGTGCTAACTCATCCTACGGGTACTGTATTTAATTTAAAACTGGTTAACCTACAGGTTAGTCATCCAAAGCAGTGCTAGTAAATCAAGCCAGTAAGAAACTTTTTATAAAAGTTTCTTGTGCATTGACAGTTTAAGAGTAGTTCTTACAATTATTTTATTGCTACCTCTTTTGTGCTGTCTCTTTTTAGCATAGAATTGGCCTTTGGCTGATACGAATGAAGAAGGAAGATGCCATACCTTCCCTTCCCATGCCTCTGTCCCCTCAAACCATGCTCTCTCTTTATTAGCTTACCACCTCTCTTCTAACAAAACTCCTTTCTTAGCAGCACAACAATGATGGGGAGGAAAGCAGTTGGCTGCTTTTGGAGACTTATTGTTAGAGAATCTTTTCTTGACTCCTGTGGCAGATCTCAAGCAACTTTCCTAAGAGTGGAAAGATTAATTAAAATATAACCACTAAATAAAGGCTTTGAGCCTTTTAAAATTAAATCGTGTGCTTGTAGTTTCCCTAGAAACCACAAAAGAGCAGTCAATAAGGTTGTCTTAAAAGATTTAAAGATATGAGTATGAATGATAGGAAGCCTCAGCTACTACTTAGATTATGATGAGAACATCCAGCAATTATATAATTTTTACTAGAGGCCCAATGCATGAAATTCGTGCAAGAGTAGGCCTTCCTTCCCCCAGCCACCAGCAGGCACCTGGGACCCAGGCTTCCCTCACAGCCCGGCTTTGTCCGGAAGGTCATCCGGAAGAACATCCTGAAGGATGTCTGGTCTAATTAGCATATTATGCTTTTATTATTATAGATATCAATTTTTCTCTAACCTCATTTTGAAATCTTCAGGACAAATATGTTATTATACAATGAGTGTTAACCTCAAAGACCTTCCTTACCACTCAGGGAATTAGCAAGAAAGAAAGGAGTATAACCAGCAGGCCATTGGGTTCCATTGGCATGGATCTGTTCATGTGAGAAATCTATGTTTCATTCCTGTTCTAACAATACAGTCATTGGGAAAGTGGAAAAATTTAGTCAGTCTATACTTTTTATTATATTTTATTTTTTCAATTACAGTTTACATTCAATGGTAGTTTGTATTAGTTTCAGGTGTATAGCGTAGTACTCAGACAATTATACATTTCAGAAAGTGCTCCCCCAAATATTTCCAGTTCCCACCTGGCACCATACATAGTTATTACAATATCACTTACTGTACTCCCAATGCTGTACTTTACATCCCTGTGATTATTTTAAACTACCATTGTAGTCCTTAATCCCTTTACCTTTTTCACCCAGTCCCCCAAGCCCACTCCCCTATGGCAACCATCAGTCTGTACTCTGTATCTACTAGTATTAGTCTATTTCAATTTTGTTTGTTTGTTTTGTTCTTTAGAAGGAGACTTAACTTGGGGTGGTGAACACACAATACAATGTACAAATGATGTGTTGTGGAATTGTGCACCTGAAACCTGTATAATTTTGTTAACCAGTGTCACCCCAATAAATTCAATAAAAAGGAAAAAAATAAATAACATGTATCAATTATCTACACTAATAAAAGAGAAACATGGTAATTAGCGTACGACCGCTACCCTTCCCATTGGCTAATCAGCATATCCTTATGCAAATTAACTGTCAGCTAAGATGGCGGCCGGCAGCCATGCACTGAAGCGAACAGGGAGGCTTGCTTGCTTCAGTGACTGCGGACTCCAACGTTCCCCGCCTGCCGCTGCCGGCCTCTCAGCTGCAACTCTAAGCAACTATGTACTATGTTGCAAATAAGAAGCTAAACAAAACCCCAGAAACCAGCCGGACTGAAAGCCAGCCGGACCGAAACATTGTATCGATGTTTTCAGCAGTGAGGCCTCAGAGCTAAAGCTGGCCCAGAATAAAAAAAAAAAGAAAAAAAAGAAAAAAGAAAACAAGGAGCGGTTGGGAGCTTCAGTTACTCGCCAGCCAGAAAACAGCCCTCAGCCCCTCACCCAGACTGGCCAGGACCCCAGTGGGGACCCCCACCCTGATCCAGGACACCCTTCAGGGCAAACCAGCCAGCCCCCACCCATGCACCAGGCCTCTATTCTGTATAGTAAAAGGGTAATATGCCTCCCAGCACCGGAATCAGCGGAGCAGCGAGGCTCCTGGCACCGGGATCAGTGTGACAGGGGGCAGCGCCCAAACCCCCTGATTGCCCTGCGGCTCTGTGTGTGACAGGGGGCGGGGCCACAACCTCCCTATCCGCCCTGCTCTGTTCGTGACAGGGTGCGGCGCCCCAACCCCCTGATCAGCCCTGTTCTGTGCTTGATAGGGGGGAACTCCCCAATCCCCTGATCGCCCTGCGGCTCTGTGTGTGACAGGGTGCGGCACCCCAACCCCCTGATCAGCCCTGCTCTGTGCCTGATAGGGGGGAGCTCCCCAATCCCCTGATTGCCCTGCGGCTCTGTGTGTGACAGGGTGCAGCTCGCCAACCCCCTGATCGGCCCTGCTCTGTGTGTGACAGGGGAAGGCGCCCCAACCCACGGGCCCTGCTCTGTGTGTGACAGGGTAGAGCCATAACCTCCCCATTGACCCTGCCCTGAGTGTGACAGGGTGCAGCGCCCAACCCCCTGATCCGCCCTGCTCTGTGTGTGACAGGGGGCGGTGCCCCTACTCCCCTATCGGCCCTACTCTGTGAGTGACAGGGGGGAGCTCCTCAACCCCCTGATCGGCCCTGTTCTGTGCGTGACAGGGGTGAGCTCCCCAACCCCCTGATCGACCCTGCTCTGTGTGTGACAGGGTATGGAGCCCCAACCCCCCTGATGGGCCCTGCTCTGTGCGTGACAGGGGGTGGCGCCGCAACCTCCCCATCGACCCTGCCTTGAGTGTAACAGGGGGCAGTGCCCCAACCCCCCAATCGGCCCTACCCTGAGCGTGACTGAGGGTGGCATCGCAACCTCCTGATCCGCCCTGCTCTGTGCATGACGGGGCGGCGCCCCAACTCCCCAATCGGCCCTGCTCTGAGCCTGACCAGGGGCTGCACCTAGGGATTGGGCCTGCCCTCTGCCACCCGGGAGCAGGCCTAAGCCAGCAGGTCGTTATCTCCCGAGGGGTCCCAGACTGCGAGAGGGCACAGGCCTGGCTGGGGGACCCCCCCCTTCCCACCCTCCCGAGTGCACAAATTTTTGTGCACCGGGCCTCTAGTATTTCAATAAAGCTGGAAAAAATTAAAAATAAATTAAAAATAATTTCCATATATAAGTGAAATCATATGGTATTTGTCTTTCTCTGTCTGACTTATTTCATTTAGCATAATGCCCTCTCGGTCCATTCATGCTGTTGCAAATGGTAATGTCTCATTCTTTTTTATGGCTGAGTAATATTCCATTGTACTTGTACCACAATTTCTTTAGCCAGTTGTTTATTTGGTTGTTTCCATATATTGGCTATGATAAATAATGCTGCAATGAATATAGGGGTGCATATATACTTTTGAATTAGTGTTTTGGGTTTCTTTGGATATATTCCCAGAAGTGGAATCACTAGGTCCAAGGCAGTTCCATGGTTAATTATTTGAGGATCCATACTGCTTTCCACAGTGGCTGTACCAATCTGCATTCCCAAAAACAGTGCACGAGAGCTCCCTTTTCTCCACATCCTCACCAACACTTGTTGTTTGTTGAGTTATTGATGCTAGCTGTTTGACCAGGTATGAGATGATATTTCGTTGTGGTTTGAATTTGATTTCTCTGATGATGAGTGACATTAAGCATCTTTTCACATGTCTTTGGAAACATCTCTCTCCAGGTCCTCTGCCTGTTTTTTAATTGGATTGCTTTTTTTCTTGGTGTTGAGTTCTTTATAAAATTTGTATATAACTCCTTATCAGAGGTATCATTGGCGAATATCTTCTTCCATTCAGTCAGTCTATATATTCTTTTACTCTTAAAAAATATTTATATGACAAACTAGTAAGATTGACTTTTAGCCAAACTGACCAGTCGCACTAGCTAAAACATTTGAGATTCTTTGTGTGTTCATAAACATAGCCTTGGAAGGTATATTTTTGTCATTCAGACACTCAGTGAGCATATTTAGCCTTTTGTGTCAAGCATTGTGACAGGTTCAGGGACTACATAGGTGTGTGTAGGGCAGTCTCCCGCCTCCAGCTGGCTTTCAATTACAAAGATCTAAAAGCTCAAAGCAAACCAAAATCAAGACAGTTACATCACATGCTCAGATGAGTGCTCTAGGAGCTAGAATGAGAGTTTCTAGACTGAGTACGGGATCCAGTTAAGGAAGTATTTCCTTGAGAAAGAACCAGAAAAGGATATTCAAGACTTGAAATCATATATGAAGGAGGTATGCAGCAAGAAATGGAGGGAGATTACCCAAAATGGAGCAATCTGCTCCTTTTTTACCTATCATTTTCATGTGTTATTTCATGTAAATTCCAATGAAAGTACATTGCTACTTAAATGGCTTCAAAGACACCTTTTTTAAAGTTCTTATGCTTATAGGGTACCCTAGGGTCTGCACAGGCCTTAGGCAATGTAAAATACTTTATTGCACTTTTAAATAATGACATATAAGTTCATTGTAGAAAGTGGTCTATTTTTAGTCTCAAGAGGAATCCAAACCCACTTCTCTAGAAGAAACTTTGGAGATAAACACTCATGTAAAATAGCCTGTGAAACAGCTCGCAGTGTTTATAATAGAATTTGACGCTCCATTGAAATCCCCACAGAAAGCTTCAAAACATCTTGGCTCTGACCTTTTCAGACCAAGGTCACTTATTTTTTGATGAGTCAGAAGACCGTGTTGATGGATGAAACTGGTGAAGCATTGACATTTGGATGGTTAGCCAATTCACTCCTCTCAACACCAAGACCATGCCAATGTGTTTTGTAATCTCAAAATAACCCCTCAACTAGATGACAATCGAGGGAATGGGTAATCCTGAAGAGAATCTAACAACTAGTTTGTGTACTTGAACATTTCTGTCTTATGTAATCAGCTCAGTTTTTACAAATCTCAATGTATTTTTGAAGCATTTTGCCCAGGTGCTGTTATTTTCTCAAGACCACTGTCATCACTTTCAGTCCTTTTTTCTTTTCCTTCCTAACTCTCCTTGACACTGTGATTTAGTTCCGTTTATTTAGATGTTCTTCTGTCGTAAACTTAATGGGGGTGGGAGTGTTAGAGATAAGTTAGGATTGGCCGTCTGTGTTTTTGTAAATCTCAAGAGATTGTTATCAAGTCCGTTGGTTCATGGGACATGACTTTCTTCCCCCTAGTTCTGGGTCTTTGCCATGGTCAGCAAGAAACCAGTTGCTTTAAGACCAACATCCCTCTGGTCAAGTTGCAGGCCATCTGCTTGGACATATGGTCACTCTTTGATCTTTTAACAATTTATTCTCTGTCCCCTCTGGTGCCTAGATTCTCCCTGGACCTTTGGGAAACATGAGGATGGATTTTCCTGTGAGCTTCTCTTTTAGGGACAGATAATTTAACCTGATTGGAAAATTCCAACTTATTTGTGAACAGAACCTGGTAGTATTCATGTTTCTCCTATGGGGTCTGCATCCTGGATTCATTCCTAGCTGACCCCTACCCTTAATGCCATCTCATAGAAAACTATTCTGGACCAGGTAGGAAAGTGTCATTTCTGCTTTATTACTTTTTTTAAAAAAATGGTGGAAATCCTGGCTGGGTGGCTCAGTTGATTGGAGCATTATCCTGTACACCAGAAGGTTGTGGGTTCAATTCTAGTCAGGGCACATACCTGGGTTGTGGGTTCAATCCATGCTCAGGGTGCATATGGGAGGCAGCTGATCAGTGTTTCTCTGTCATCTCTCTCTCTCTCTCTCTCTCTCTCTCTCTCTCTGTCTCTGTCTCAAATCAGTAAAAACACATCCTCAGTTGAGGATTTAAAAAATGTGGCAAAATGTATAAGACATAAATTTTTATCCTTCTAACCACTTCTGAGTGTACAGTTCAGTGGCATTTAGTCCATTCACATTGTTGTACAGCCCTCCATCTCCAGAACTTACTCATCTTCCCAAGCTGTGCTCATTAAACAATGACTTCCCATTCCTGCCGCCCACAGCCGCTGGCATTCTGCTTTCTCTCTATGAATTTGATTACTAGGTACCTCTTATAAATGGAATCCTCCAATGTTTGCACTTTTGTATTGTTTATTTCATTTAGCATAATGTTTTCAAAGCTTATTCATATTGTGGCATGTGTCAGGCTGTTGTTCCTTTGTCAAGCTGGATAATATTCCATTGTAAGCATATTACACAATTTTGTTTATCTCTTCATATACTAATGGACATTTGGTTTGCTTCTACCTTTTAGCTGTTGTGAATAATATTGCTGTGAACATTGGTGTATAAATATATTTTTGAGTCCCTGCTTTCACTTGTTTAGGGTATGTACTCAGAAGTGGAAGTGTTGTATCATATGATAATTCTATGTTTAATTTCTTGGGGAACTGCCATACTGTTTTCCACAGCGGTTCTGCTTTATTCTTGACCCCTGTCTTAGCTGCATGCCTGTGTTCAGGACTGAAGAGGTGACGTTAGGGATGAAATGGACTGAGGGGCTTCTACTCTCTCGGGGAGCTTTTTGTTTAGGAGAACCTTTAAAAAAATTAATGAATGATCCCTAGGCAAAAAATTCTCTTTCACTGCATGTTAATAATGTCCTGAAATATAAACATGGCCCCATCAACACTGAGCCCTGGGAATTGTGGGATTTCAGCTTTTTGTTCCTAATGTGACAAGGGCTGTTAGATAGCAGAATCAAACAGGTCCTCTTCTAGCTCCTCCCACAAGATTAATGAAGCATCACAAGGAACAGAAGATTCACCAGTTAGTCTCAGTATGGACTTAGCTCTAAGATATCCAAGCAGTGAGAGGCAAGTTTGCCCTCCGACGTGACAATGAGGCCAGCTGCTGGGACACAGTTAGTTCCCAGCGGCACGAGCCTGCCGAATGAACTCACTGAAACTTTCATCCCAGGAGATGCCACAGGATTGCCTCGTCCAGCTCTCCACCCCCAAGTCCACCAACCTCGCCCCCAAAGGTTCCGGGTTGCTGCTGCCTTGTACACACAAAAACCGAGTACCCAAAGGACAGTCCTGTTCTCCAGAACTTTCCAAATGGTTGATCTGTGTCAGCTACTCTAATAGGACTTGCACAGTGAGATTCAAGAGTGGTGTCCACCCTCAACTATAAGCCAACCATGTTACCTGTTTTTCCATCAAATGTTCATGCTTGCTTCCTGTTTGGCTGCCCCAGGGCTGAGCTCCCCTCAGTTCAGTTCTCAGGAAAAGCTTGTTTAGAGAAACAGAATTAGAGAAGATTCCCTAGACCAGTGGTTCTCAGCCTTCTGGCCCTTTAAATACAGTTCCGCATGTTGTGACCCAACCATAAAATTATTTTCGTTGCTACTTCATAACTGTAATGTTGCTACTGTTATGAATCCTAATGTAAATATCTGATATGCAGGATGGTCTTAGGCGACCCCTGTGAAAGGGTCGTTCAACTGCCAAAGGGGTCGCGACCCACAGGTTGAGAACCGCTGCCCTAGAGGAGATGCAGCCCTGTTCTTCTTAGAAACTCCCTACATTTATCTATCCTGGGATTAAGCAGGACCATCTACAAAGGGATTCCTGGCTGCTGTCCTGACCCCTCCTGGGACACTCACATCTTCACTCAGGGCCGCCTCCTCTGCATAATGTAGCCTTCATCCCACCACGCTCACTGTCGTACAGCTGATCCACTGTACATGCCACCTTCCGTATCTGAAGCCCCACCAAACACATGGCTCCCTCGCCATGGTGGTAGGTGTTCTCCAGGCACGTGGTTTGTGTGATCCTGTGTGCCACGTGAACCACCCCGCCGCAGCCGCTGGGAAGCTGGGGGACAGGGCAGCAGTCTGCTAGGTGTTCACCTCATGCCAGTCTTCACCTTGCTTTGTAACCTCTTTTTCTTTTCCTCATTGCCTCACTTACTTTAGGTTGTTGAATTATCTGACTTTTTGTAAGCTATTCAGATCTTTTAAGGGACAAATTGGAAGTATAAACATGAACCAGGTATTCGTAGTTGCTCTGAATGCTCAGAGGACAAAATGTATATAAATTATTCGTTTTCATGGAACTGGAATGTGACCAAGATAGTTGGCATTAAAACCACTGGGGGCTGAGTGGAGATGGACAAGGGGGTGAATATGGGGAACATCTGTAATTGTGTCAACAATAAAAGCACACTGCTATTCTGAATACAGAAAATGGGGGACTCGCTCTAGCCGGTTTGGCTCAGTGGCTGTCGACCTGGGACCCTTCGGTCAAGGGCACGTACCTCAGTTGCAGGCTCCTCCCCGGCCCGGGCACTGGTCAGGGCTCTAGCAGGAGGCAACCAATCAATGTGTCTCTCTCACATCGATGTTTCTCTCTTCTTTCCCTCTCTCTTCCACTCTCTCTGAAAATCAGTGGAAAGAATATTCTTGGGTGAGGATTAAAAAAAAAAAGAATGGGAGACATCTGTAATAGTGTCCACAATAAAAGCTCTCTACTACTCTGAGTACAGACTGACTATACTGTAAGTTCTGTGCTGTAGGGGCCTTGGTTGGCTGCCCGCTCTGAAACTCCAGTGGCTAGTGCTGTGCTTGGCACACAGGGATACTCAGTACACGTGCCCTGAGCGGCCTGGACAAGCAGGATCTGGGCACCTAAGGTTCCCACCACCACCGTCTGCCGGTGCCCAGAGGCAAAGAGGAGCCGTGAGGCTCTGGTCTTGCCTCCACCTGTCACACCTGGGGGGACACAGCCGGCACCTCTAACGTTCTCCTGTCTCCCTCTTTGCAGACTCACATTTCCAGACTCCCTCCCGGTGCGGTGGCAGGACAGTCCGTGGCCATCGAAGGTGGGGTGTGCCGCTTGCAGAGCCCAGTAAACTGAACCTTCAAGCTGAGCATGAAGCACCTGAGGGCATTTCAGAACCTGAGATTTCCGTATTTTTAACAGAAGTTGGATGTCCTGTCCTATCGTCTTCATTTTATAACTCCTATTGCAGCCTCGCACACCGCTGGCGACACTAGTGCTGCCACAGTGAGTGCTAGTGACACGCCGGCCTTTGGTGGGCGGGTGGGCTGAGTGCACGAGTGTTTGCGTGTGTGCGTGTGCGTGTGTGTGTGTGTGCGTGTGTGTGTGTGTGTGTGTGTGCAGCGTGAGTGCTTGCTTCTCCCTGATGAAATAGAAACTCCCCCATATTGCGTAACCTAAGACCAGGAATGAGTCAATCATCTTTACAAAATGTGTGCTTTAACTGTTTACAAGTCAAACGTAAAGTTGCAGGAAACATTTTTTATTTCGTAAAGAGGTACCAACTGTCGTCGATGTAATGTGTCTGAATTGAAGGGTAAATCTGCTTGTTTAAATGACTTGACAGTGGTAGTGCTCCATTTAGTAACAGTAATAAGTGATAAAGTGTTTTTATTTGTTAACCAGTTTAAGTGGATCCTGTGGTGACTTAAACTGTTATTCTCATCCCTCATATGGGGCATTTTTCTTTAACAAAGAATGGTTTCAGTGAAACAATCTAGCAGAGAATCAAGGTCAGAACCTTTTAAAATAATAGTCTTATTGACAAAGTTTGTACTTCTTCCCTCAAGCCTTTCTAAACGTAATAGCTTCGAGCTGTGTGTACTGTATTATGAAAGGATATGTAAAGAAACCATACGGTAATGCAGTCCTTAATTTGTGTATAATGGAATGTTATTTACAATGTAACACTGTAAATAAGAAAGCAAAATTTATGGGAAAATTCAATATTATCTTTGTTTCTTGTTTAAATATATTTTTAAGGTAAAGGCACAAAAATAAAAGAAGCATATTACTGGGTATAGTGTGTGACTCCTCAGACTAATAAATTATCTTTTGAATCCTAGACCGGCGAGCCATTTTTTATTTTGTTTGTGAAACGTTACTTCTTCCAAAAATCATACTATTAGCCTTCTTGCTGGGATTCTGATTGGTCAAAATCCAGGCTTATGTTCATACAATAAGTTGGGTGGGGCACTAGCAAGGTAAAAGTTGAACTTAGTACATGATTGAATGGTCAGTATAGAACTCCCTGAAATTTCTGTTCCAACTTGATAAAAATAACAAAAGAAAGGAATAAGAGCACTTTGAAAAACTGTAGTGGCAGTTGAAAACCCAGCGGTTACAGTCAATAAATTGCTCCTAAATGTTATATTTAGTGATTCTGGAGCCACATAAGAAAACCAAGGCTTTCCTTTTGATTTTCTATGTAAGAAGTGGCTATCAAGAAGATACTAAAGATAGCCTCGCTCAGGGGGAGGCGTCCCCTGCACCCTGTAATCATGGCTCTGGCGGTAACTGATAAAGCCCCAGATGAAATTATACACTTGACATCGATGTATGGCCAAATTATAAAGGAAAGACAACCGAAATGGAGTGGGTGTAAATACGAATGATTCGGGAGTCGCTGCCCTATATTCCTCATACAGGCAATTACATTTGTCTCGCTGTGTTCTCTAGACAGGTTGGTGCCGTGGTATCTGTTTCTCATTCTTAATGAGGCTGAGAACTTAGTGAGAGATGGGCTGGCTGGTGGGGAGCCTTTGGCTTCAAAAGCTTTCAAAGACCTGTTACCTGTTGGCAGGGTTTTTTCAGGAACTGGACTGGATCACGTAAAACTATCAGGACACTTGGGAGTCTGAAAATCATCTGACCTATTTCACCAGGAATGCCATGTCTTTCATCTCCTTTTGCCTTTATTCCATTCATATTTAAACGCTTGGGCTTGTTAAAGACCCCTTTTATGAAGAGTTTAAAAAGTGGTCAGTACAAAGGATCATGGCCCCATAACAGTTGTTAAGACTTTATTCTCCAGTGTCTTTTTTTTTTTTAAATTCAAGGAATATTGAGGGAGAAAAAAAAATGATATTCAGAAACATATTGGATAGTGTAAGTTCCTTCATTAGAAGATCAGACGTTGAAGAGCAGGTACTGTAACCAGAGGATGCTGGCAAATAGAAAATCAACTTCATTTCACACCAAAGGAGAAAAAGCAGAAGCAGAAGAGGGAGAATATAACCTCCTGTCCTAGTCTGGCTGGTGGTAGCACGATTCTGAAGCTATATTTGAAGATGCCCACTTTTAATGTGGAGGATCTTGACTGTATGCCTGCATTCTATTTCTTTTTAAGTCCTGAACATTGGATGTGTGGTCCTCTTGAGTATAATTAAGTCTGTTCTGGATCCCTCAAGGTCATGGCCGTGATCCTGCTTGGGGTTTGGAAGCAGGTGAAGAGGCGGAAGGAACCTGGGTGCCCGTGCTGACTGACGACACGGGTGGCAGCCTTGTCCAGGCTTTGTCCTCTCCTGTCAGGTCTACCACCCTGCCTGCTGGGTGTCTGCCTCTGCAGGCCCTGTCTCAGCTTTTAATTGCCACTTCTAAACGTGAACTTGAACTCAGATATCAACATGAAAATTCTGTACTTATAAACAAGTCCTACCAGTGAATGCTACTCTGTGAGCAAATGGGAGAGTTTCAGTTCAGAGATATGGGGACGTCTCTCAGCTGCTCAAAGCCTTTTGCACCTAATTCCTCGTTTTCTCCCGTGTGTGAGAGGGGTTGTTGAGTGCCACTTACCTGCAGCTAAGCAAGGCGACTGGAGCATTGGATGGAGGGTGTGAAGGAGGAATGAAGGGAAGATTTAGAAAAGTGCTAGAATTATTCTTGAATCTTGAAATTGTACAGAATATTTTTTTAATCTGGTCACTATTATTATAAAAGTAATCCATGCTTATTATAAGGATTCAGCAAATAGGTAAGAAAAAAGAGAAGCCATAACCCCACTTCCCTAAAGACAGCAATTAATAACACAAAGATTTTTAAAAAATATATTTTATTGATTTTTTACAGAGAGGAAGGGAGAGGGATAGAGAGTTAGAAACATCAATGAGAGAGAAACATCAATCAGCTGCCTCCTGCACGCCCCCTACTGGGGATGTGCCCGCAACCAAGGTACATGCCCTTGACCGGAATCGAACCTGGGACCCTTCAGTCCGCAGGCCAGCGCTCTATCCACTGAGCCAAACTGGTCAGGGCACACATAGATTCTTTATGCATACATTTTCTATGTGTTTTTAAACACAAAAATGGGGTTATATTGAACCCTCAAACGGAGTTCTATGACCTGCAGTTTTCACCTAACCTCATGGAAAGCTGTCATTATAATCACATAATGCCTCACTTACTACTTCATCCAGTGCTGGCTCCACTAATGCTGTTGAATACATATATTTTATCCTAAAACTTTGGTGAAAATCCATCGCAGTCCTGACAGTACAGTCAGCATCCACTTTTTCAGGCTATGGGTTCATGCAGTGAGCACTGTGGAAGGTGGTCCTAGCCAGTGAAAGCCAGCTTGTCAGGTGTCCTAGACTAGCCCACAGTCCTGGCCTATAGGTCTGTTTCAGAGGGCCCCAGACAACTTTTAATGGCTAATATCTGCACCTCTGTGTCCATTAATTTTTTTGGCTACAGCAGGCCAGGAGTACTATGGAATCAGCACTTCCAAGAAGAAGCTGTCAACAGTCATAGAGGTTGGTGTATAAAAATATCACTCACTCCAAGCTGGTGGTGCTCAATGGTTGGAGCATCGGCTATCACACTGAAGGCTCTCGGGTTTGATTCCTGGTCAAGGGTTGGGGTGGGTGCAGGAGGCAGCTGATGGATATGACTCTTGCATCGATGTTTCTCTCTCTCTCTCTCTCTCTCTCCCTCCCTCCCTCCCTCCCTCCCTCCCTCCCTCTTCCTTCTTCCCTCCTTCCCACTCTTTCTAAAAATCAATGGAAAACTATCCTTGGCTCAGCTGGTGTGGCTTGGTGGTTGAGCGTCGACCTATGTACCAGGAGGTCACATGCCTGGGTTGCAGGCTTGATCCCCAGTGGCGGATGTTCAGCAGGCAGCCGATCAATGATTCTCTCTCATCATTGATGATTCTATCTCTCACTCTCCCTTCCTCTCTGAAATCAATAAAAATATATTTTAAAAAAATATCCTTGGGTAAGAATTAACAACAAAATATTGCTCCCTTGCCCTAGCCAGTTTGGCTCAGTGGATAGAGTGTCAGCTTGCGGACTGAAGGGTCCCGGGTTCGATTCCAGTCAAGGGCACATGCCTGGGTTGTGGGCTTAATCCCATTGTGGGGCGTGCAGGAAGCAGCTGATCAGTGATTCTCTCTCATCATTGATATTTTTCCCTCTCCCTTCCTCTCTGAAATCAATAAAAACATATCTAAAAAAAAATATTGCTCCCTTGCTCCTTGGATGAGATCATTCTGAGGCTTGTGTTTCATACTGTTTTGGGGAGATTTCCCACAGAATTAAGCTTTAGTAACCTGCTTTGGTAGCTGACTTATTAATACACCTTGTATTCGCTTTCCCCCTTCCCTATGCCCTTCTCAACTCCCTGGGTGTCCTGCAATCATCTACCAAATGAACTACTTGCACTTCACTCCTTGTTTCAGGGTGCTTCTGGGGGTATTGAAACTAAGGAACTTTCCATCCCATATACTCTTGCCCACAAGGCCATGGTGGGCCTTTATACCCTCCCTACAGAGGGTGGGCCCCTCCATCTGCTTATGTACCCCACTGGGGTCTTTCTTCCTGCCTTGTGTTCCTGATGAACCATATTCATCCATGACATCTGATGAACATTCTCCAAGGGAAAAGGCCTGATGGATCACAAAAGTGAAGGTTTACAAGTCTGTATTGACAGGCACCAGAGTGCTGGAGACAAGCAAGCACTTGGAGGGAGGGAGTGAATAAACAGAGGCTGGACAGCAGCAGTCAGCCAAGGACTGATGGGCGCCCTGGAGGAAATGACCTGGAATTGTGGGAATGGTAGTTGGAAGAAACCATAGCCAAAGGCATGTCATGACTAAGAGATCTGCAGAGACCAGAACAGTGGCTGCCGTTGTCCCCATGCCGTGAACACATCATGATGACCACACTGTGAAAACCTCATGGGGTGCCATGTCCCGAATGTCATCTCAAGCCTGGATACCCATGACATAATGTTATGGTTCAAAATTTTTAACACCTCCCAACATTTTTTAAAACAAAATGTTTATTAAGTCAAACACATCAACTTTGTTCTGCCATAAGCCCTACAATTGCTCAAAACTTGAGAAGCCCTTTGTGCCGGAAGGGCGGTGTCTTTGTCCAACATAAGGTTGCGGTGCTGAGCTGTGGGGACTATGGGGGGGAGGACCTCCTCCCTCCCAGAAACACTGGCCCAAGGAAAGGTTGAACCCAGAAGACATGAGCTTTTGTGTATGTGCTGAACTTGTTTTACGTTAGCTCTATTCTAAACCTTCCCCAAAAGCTGATTAGGACGCAGGGGACGGGGGTGTGGGTGGGTGAACGTAGCGAGCTCCAGGTGGGGATCAGTGAGTGGGAGGTTGGCAACATAAAATAACCCTTTTACATGAATGTTTGTTCTGGGATGTTAAGAATTATTAAGGAATACACTGCTTTTCCTCAACACTCATTTTGGGTTCAAGTTCACAAGGTATTAGCCCAGATGTCTGTCATCAGAGACCCACAGGCTGACCAACTTGACCAGGCAGTTTTTCCTTTCCCACGTGCTTCGTCTCTGAAGTGTATGGCCACGGGAAGGATTAAATCTAAAACTGGCAGGGGCCTCCGTGCACGCAGCTCCCAGAAGCCCATCAGCCAAGCCCAAGGTGGTTCTTTGTGACCAGTTGTGGAAAGCGGGAAGGGAAGCAAGCACGGTGGTTTCTCCTTTACGTGGTAGAACTCCGGAGCCCTGATACCACAGTGGCGAAGCCAGAAAAACCGCACTGCCATGAGGATCCCACTGAAGCTGGAAAGGAACAAATCTAAACATTTCCTTTAACCTCTGCTGTTGCTATGGTAAGGGAAGCTCGCTCTAGCATTTTGTTCCTTTGTGGAGCCCTCACCCCACAAAGTCTGCAGGTACAGGTGGGCACCAAGTCTGAGTCTCCATCAACCTGGCTAACACCATTCACCCCATTCACTCTGGTGACTCCCTGAGATATCACCTTATCCAACATGGGGGCCTAACTAAGCCACATCCAGCAGCTTTTCCATACAAATGGCCTATCTCAGCTTGTGCTATGATCTTTATTAAAATCTCTCAAAGGCTCACAAACCCCAAACAAGTAGCACCTGGCCTTGGTGTGCCTCGTACCTCTTGCTAAGCGGCCTCAGCCTGGCACTAGTGGCAGCTGGCTTCTGTTTGCAGCTTAGACTCTGCCAGGCAATTTCAAGCCCAGTATAGTGGCAACTACCTGCAGATCACTTTATAGCTTATCCCAGTGGCCCCTGGCTGGGCATAGGCAGTGGCTGACCTTGGCCTGTACCTGTGACCCTCCCAAAGGGCCCCAGAACCGACACATCCGATGGCCAGCTTCAGACCACAAAAGAATACCACCCCATCGCCTCCACAAATGGCACGCCCAAACGACAGACTTGACAGCACCAGAGCCCTGTTAGAGCGAATTCTCTGTGGGGTCAGCCCCTGCACACACCACAGCTCCTCTGCTGTAGTCACAGCCAGTCTTCATAACCACTCAGCCTGGGAGTCAGTTCCTCCCACTGACTTGCCAACAGCAATCAAGGCTCAACTGCAACAGGAGGGGACACAGCTGGTGCAGTTCAGGTGACCAGGGAGACTGTGCCACTGGAACCCACAGGACAAGCACTAGTAAGGCCACGCTACCAAGAATGGGAGACGTGGCAGATCTACCTGATACATAGACACAAATACAGGGAGGCTGCCAAAATGAGAAGACGAAGAAACATGTCTCAAGTGCAAGAATATAACAAAACTCCCCCCCCCCAAAAAAAAGGAAATAAAGTGGCAACAAGCAATCCACCAGATGCAAAGTTTAAAACACTGGTTTTAAGGATGCTCAATGAACTTAGGGGAAAGATCTGTGAAAATATTAAAGATATTTATAGCACAAATTGCCAAATCCTCTTGTTTATATCACACAGAAATTGGGGGACACATCATTCCCATCGTGGCCATCTGGATCTGCAGGAGCAATAAGGTAGAGGCAGCTAGTCTTTCTCAGCTCCAAGATAGTTAAACACACCCTAGCTCAGCCTTGTTTCCATGATGTTCTCCTCATCAGCAGTGTGAGCCTCTAAAAGTCACTTTACTTGGAGGAAACTCATACTTTGACATTCTAACTTGGGCTTTAAAAAAGTATTCCCTTTCAGGGTTCTCCTTTAAGGATTCTAATGAGTTCTTTAATAAACAAACATTTATAGATCAAACCATACTCAGCAATATGAAAAAAGAAATATCTATTGCAGTTAGCTATCCACTTAGATGCTAACTCATTAATCAATTTTTACTTAAATCATGCATCTTCCCCCAAATCAATGGTTATTCTGTGAAGCCATTTTGATTCCCAAGAACGGCTTTCCCTAAACTTAAAGTCATCAGGCACATTAAAGGATATCCGATTTCATTGGTCTAAGCTGAGTGATCGCAATTCATCAAGGCATGAAAAGTCTGTCCAGTCTTGTGGAATATCATTAAATGGTTCAAGGACGTTTCTAATCTTAATGATGGCCAAGGGGGAGCAACTATTATGATGATGAATGGGAATGAATATCTGGAGAAAGTTCAAGGCATGTTGTACTTACAAAGACTAATACACATTGTTTATCTAAATCATCCAACTGATTAAAGAAACACACAAAGCCCAAGACAGTTAAAAGCAGAGAACCAAATAGGGTTTGACCTGCCCTGGTATATTTATCGCTGACCATGTCATGCGTGTAAAATGTATTGCTCCACCAAGATGCTGTGTATATAAATCGGGAGGGTCTTTTGAGGCTGATGTTGAGTAATATAGGCTGTCCAGTTTATGGCCCGGCTAAATATTTATATAAAATGAGTTCATTGATGGTGGGGAAGCCTCCATAAAAGAAGTCTTTCAATGTTACTCACTGATTAGCTACAACGCCCAAAGCTTAGTAAGAGCTGGGTGGTGGTAACTTTGGTACTTCTGCTCCTAAAACCAATTTCTGAGCTGCTCGATGTTTTAATCCCTGACCTGAGTTAGACTTGTGTGTGTGTGTTTGTGTGTGTGTGTGTAGCCAAGTAAGACAACAGCCACTTGGTACCAAGAACAGTGCAGAGTCTGCAAGGAAAGGGAAAATACTTTTTGGTACACTTCTAGAAGTGTACGCTTTGGCGCCATCTCTTATGGGGAGAACATGTCTGTTAAATGCACACTGTTCTTAGTATAGGGCAGTCAATGCTGGATTAATGAGGGAAGACTCCTTTCATTTACAGGCCAGAGAATAAACCTCTTGTTTGGGGGACTTGTTTTTGGCTGACCTTCCCTTGGGCAGGAGGAGGAAAAATCAACCACATAGGTGGCCCGGAGGATGTTGGGCCATGGTCCAAAGACTTAATCATGGTATCATTTCAGTAGGTCTGGGAGTGGAAGGTTGTTGGGCTGAACTAGTGCAGCCATTGCTTTGGGATGGTTTAAAGGTGAGCTGGAGTAGTAGAAGACTTAGAGTTAAAGACTTTCTGCCCTTGGATTTCCAAGCTCCTCCTTCTTCTGGTTTTCCTTCTACCTCCTTCTCAGTATCCTTTCATGGTTTCTTTTCACTTACTGACCTCTGAACATTAATGGTCTCAGGGCTTAGTTCTCAGCCTTCTTGTCTCCATAGATTATCTTGTTGAGTCTGGTGGCTTTCAATATCATTCCTCCCAAATCTCCAGCCTGAACTTTGCCTGAACTCCGACTACTGACTTGACATCTCCACCATGAAACCTAATAAAGCATTTCATAGTATGTCCAAAACAGAACCCTTAGTCTCTATCTCCCCATCCCCTGCTCCGAGCCCACTCCCCCTTCCAAATATTCACCATTTCTATTGATGTTGTTCTCATTTACTCAGTTACTTACGTTAAAAATCTAGAAGTTGTCCTTGAGTCCTCTCTTTCTCTAACCTCCACAAAATAACATTAGGATCAGGCAGGTAGGACATCTGACGAACAGCAAACTATTCCCAGATCACTTCAAGTTTATTTTATGTTTCCATGGAGATATCACATTGGGCCATCCCAGGGGTCAGATATGCAAACATCCAATCCTAGGTCTTTGTTTTCAAAACTGGGTGTTTCAATCCAGCTCTCGTAGGTCCATACACAGGAACCTGGGGCAAGCTGCTGTACAACAGCATCTTTGGTCCTTGCAGGCAAAAAGGCTTAAGGAGAACTGCCAAGACCAAATCAGCATCTGTCCCTCCCCCAGTGGCCAGGGTACCATTTGTTTCATTCTCTTGGCATCTTTCCTTCCGCAGGAGTTGTCTTCTCTTTCTCACCTCATTTCCCTCCTCAACTCAGTGCTGTTGAGAAGACATGGCCTGTCCTTCACAAGCTCTCAGATCACCACTTTTGTATTTCTTACCTTTTCATAATCAAACACTTTTTAATAAAAAATGCAATTTCTTTAAATGATGATGAAAAACATTTCTTATTATTGGAACTGCAAAGGTTATGTATTGATATGGTACAAAGTTCTAAAAATACAGATAAGGAAGAAAATAAAATTCCCTTACAATTCCATCACTGAGAAATAACCACAACAGTTAACACTTTTAAATGTTTTCCTACCAACTTTTTTTAGTGCATTTATATTGAGAAGAAAAAATTAGTCTCACATCTTATTTGGGAATAAAGCCTTTCTGTTAGTTATTACTCATAACTGTCCTCATAGGAAGCAATTGGCTTTCATGATAAATTTTATAAGCAATTTTCTGATGGAATCTGAGGGGATTGAGACCATGTTTGAGAAACCAATTCTTCCACTTCCCAGCTGACTCTCAGCTGACTGTCAGTAAAGATTCTAAAAGATCTTCAAGTAGACATTTTTATTTGTATCCAGTCTAATAATGATTACCTAATCTTTTCTTTCCCCATAAAATGTCCCCACTAAAAGTAAATCCTTGGATAGTTCATTTCCCTGCAACAAGATTGTCATAAAACTTTGGCATTTGCTCTTAACCAAATCATCTAAAAAAGTGTGTGTGTGTGTGTGTGTGTGTGTGTGTGTGTGTGTGTGTTTAAAGCTACCATTAATGAAACCTTACTGTTTTGTAATAAGAATAAATTATTTAAAAATATTTTTATTGATTTTTTTAGAGAGAGAGGAAGGGAGAGGGAGAGAGAGAGAAAAAAAATACCTATGTCAGAGCATAACATCAATCAGCTGCCTCCTGCATGCCTCTTATGGGGTATTGAGCCGGCAACTCGGGCATGTGCCCTGGCTGGGAATTGAACCAGCAACCTTTTCGTGTACAGGACGATGCCCAACCAATGGAGCCACACTAGCCAGGACAAGAATAAATTATTTTAATGCTAATAATACATTCCCTCAATCCTCCACTGCAAACATCTGGATGTTCTTTTCATGAGAGATAACCTCTCAAGGACCCTGTTTTGAGAAGTTACAGGGAATGTTTACTAGAAATGACGTTGGCAGTACACACCTGAGAACCAGCACCTGCTATGTTATACTTTTATCCCAGGGACATAGTGGAATACTTACTGCTGAGTCAGTAGTATAGGCAGTAATGGGTATCAGTCACAGCATCACCATAGGCACCATGACCAAACTAATAGAATGGGATTGAATTCCTAATATGAATAAAGTGCTTGGGCACATACTAAAAGTTATGTAGTTTAATCCTCACAACAACTTGCTTCAGGTAGAAACTATCATTCTTCCTATTTTTCAAATGGAGAAACCAAGGTACAGAGAGATTCTCACTTCCTTCTTTCCTTCCTCAAAGTAAAATAGTAGCAGAGTCAGGATTTGGATTCCAGCGTCCCCATCCCTCTGCTGACTCTCAACAACATAAGAGATACACATCAAGAGACCCGCATTCCTGTTCTGCTATCATTGTGCTTCTGACCAGCTGTGGACCCTTGGGCATGCCGCTCCTCTATTAATTCCCCACATCTCTGTTGAGTACCTTTACGAGGTAGTTTCCAAAGATGGCTGCCATATTACTGAGTCAGTTTTGTTTATTGACTACCCCTGTCGCTGCTTTGACCAATAGAATGGAGCAGAAGTGAAGTGAGAGACTTCTAAGCCCAGGCCCTAAGAGGATTGGAAGCTTCTGTTTTCTTCCTCTTGGAACCATTCCTTTAGCAACCCAGCTGTCATGCTGTGAGCCAGCACAAACAGCCACATACAGAAGCCCATGTGGAGATAGCCTCAGTTAGGCCAATAGCCAGCAACCTGCACCTACAGCTGGCGATGTAAACAAGGCCACTGGGGACCTTCCAGTTGTCCCACTGTCTCAGCCATGACCTTGTGAAACAGAAGAACTAAATGGTGAACCTGCAGAATAGGAACAGTAATATAATGTTTAAACAACTAAGTTTTGAGTGATTAGTTATGCAGCAAATGATAACTGAAACAACCTACTATGTGCATACAGCATCTCATCTTTAAAATATGGACATTAAGACCTCTCTCATTGATCTTTCAGGAAGGCTGATGAAGTAGAGAGTTCTAAGTTTACTAGTAGCAAGGCAGCATAGAAATTTTAGCCCAATGCTTGAATAATGTATTTTTAATTACACCCAAAGAAAACTAGGGAAACACACTTAAGCATTTTTATTTTTTACTTGGCTCATACCATAAGTCCTAATTATACTTAGGAACAGTCATGCGATATTCTTTTTTTATTATTAATATCATTCAATAACTTGATACATTTATCTGTGAACATAGCTTAGTTCATAGAGAAGCTATTTAGGAATGGATACAAGCTAAATGGTAACTTGGCTTTGAAGAAATATATACTTCAGCATACACTTATATTGAAGAAAATAATGGCTATTGGCCTCTTTAAAATATTATAAATCATTACTTCTTCACCACCAGTCTGAAAATAAATCTTTTTCTTTTTTGATTGTCAGGGAAAGGTCGTTTGTAATGAACTCTATGCGAAAAGTCTGTTTGAGCTCTGGCCAGTGTTGCTAAGTAGTTAGAGTGTTGGCCCATGCATCAAAGCATTGTGGGTTCAATTCCTGGTCAAGGGAGGTACCTGGGTTGTGGGAGGCAACCAATTGATATGTCTCTCTCACATTGATGTTTCTCTCTCTCTCCCCCTCCCTCCCTTCCACTCTCTCTCTGAAAAGCAATGGAAAAAATATCCTCAGGTGAGGGTTAACAAGAACAATAACGATAAAAAAAAATAGTCTGTTTGAAAATATGAAACTATGTGCCTGAAGTCTCCTTCTTTCAAAGGCTTGTACTACACAAGTTTCTTCAGTGTCTCCCTGTTATCTCCCCCTCTCGTGGCCAGTTCCATCACTACCTTCCTCACTACTTGGGCTGATTGCATTGAGCCTTCCTTTCTCCAACCCCTCTTACCCCTAACCCACATGCCCATCCACTCCATACCTTTCAGCTCTGGCAGGGTTCAGGAAAGACAAACACACCTTCTGACCCCTCAGCTGGATGTTGGAATCTGAACGTTCATTTCTTCATGTGTAAGATGGCGGTAATAACATTTACCTCATGAGGTTGTTAGGAATTAAGACTGTGGTAGAATTTGGAGCAGAGTTCAATGGTCTCGTGTGGAAACACAATTCTTCTATCTATTTCATTTAAAAAAGTCAACTTCATCTAGGTAAAATTTATTCTGATAAAATACACCCATTTTGAGTGTATGGTCCAATGAAAGACATATATATATATATATATATATATATATATATATATATATATATATATATATATATTAGAGGCCCAATGCACAAAATTCATGCAAGCCCAATGCACAAAATTCATGCAAGAGTAGGCCATCCTTCCCCTGACTGCTGGCACCAGCTTCCCTCTGGCACCTGGGACCTGGGCTTCCCTTGCAGCCCTGGCTTCATTCAAAGGATGTACAGTCTAATTAGCATATTATACTTTATATATATGTGTGTGTGTGTGTGTGTGTGTGTGTGTGTGTGTGTGTGTGTGTGTATCTTCACCACAATCAACATATTCAACATTTCTATCACCCCAAATAGTTCCCTCATGCTCTCTACTTCTGGCTCTAGGCGAACACTGATCTAGATTCTGTCACCATACATGAATTTTGTCTTCTGTAGAATTTCATATAAATGACATCATACAGTATATATTTATTTGTGTCTGGCTTGTTAAATGTGTTTGAAAGATGCACCCATGTTGTTGCATGTAGCAGTAGTTAATCCATTTTCTCTGTTGTATAGTATTCCATTGAATGAATATACCAGAGTTCATTTTATCTATTCTACTGTTGATGAGCACTGGGTTGTTTTCAGTTTGGGGCTATTAAGAATAGTGCTGGTAAGAATATTCACGTCTAAGTCTTTGTGTGAATATAAGCTTTTATTTCTCTTGGATAAGTATCTAGGGATGAAAATTCTGGGTTCTATGATATTTTAAATTTGTATAAGAATATAAGTATAAGAAATTGCCAGTTGTTTTCCAGAGAGGTTGAGCTTCCATTTTTGCCATGATTGCTTCTTAGCAAAGATTTAAAGAATTTCAGAGAAAAGGGAGTTTAACAATGAAAAAACATGGGTATATTGTCTTCTCTCTTTGTTTCTCTTCTTATTTGAAACTTTTTCCCCCCATTTTTATGAAAGAGAAATAGAAGAAACAAAATAGTTTTCTGATCATGAAAATAAAGGAATTGAAGAGAATGCTAATGAATTCCTAGCCTAATAGGGCTGAATTTTTCCTTCAGCCTGGAAGGTTTTTGTTCTTCATTTTCAGTCTTACCTGGAGATTATTCATTCCTCCTATCTCAGCCCCAGTGGCCTAATGCTTTACAGATTTCTCCAGTAGGCCTGTTAAATGTTTCTTTGGCACCACATACCCTTCATTTATAGCACTTAGCACAATTTATAGTCCTTTATATTTTTGGAATTAGTTTATTAGTGTCTTTCTTCCTGACTTCATGGAGAGGAACCAAATCTCTTTATAGCCCCCTGGATACATTTGAATGGGTGAATAAATGAATGAAAGAATTGGAAAAGCCTAATAGAACAAGGCTTCCAAGCCAACACATGTGACTCAGCAAAATTGTTTGAAACTCTACATGTGTGTATCAACTGCCAACTCCCCCAAAAGACCACAGTACTCTATTGATCAAGCATAGCTGTTTATTACCTGCTGAAATAAGGGAGGACACCACCTTGACAAAGTGTTAGTAGTAGCTTAGAAGGGAAGGTTCAAGAGCAGATATGCATATGGTTTTAGGTCTGGTTTTGAGTGATTTAAGACAGGCCTTTCAATATGGGGGTCCTGAGTGGACAAAATTTATTATTGAATAGTTTAGTGCTGATGGACACCCAAAGTAAGCATTCTAGAGCAAGAAGGTCTGCCCCATGGAGCAACCTGTTCATCTGAGAGAGGGGGTTGGTTGAGGAGTCCATTGTTTGAAAACAAATTTTCGGGAAGTTCCTGGAGCAAACATTGAAGTCTTTTACTGGGCAAGAATTTTCTGGAACAAAGAGTTAAGTCATGTTGATGTAGGCTTACCTCTGGTAGTAAAGTTATGAGGCTGCTGGCAGCTCTCCAGTCTTAAAACCCAGTTTCCTGAGTCTTAGTATAGAAAGGCAGATTACTTCTATGATATTTTTTTAAAATATATTTTATTGATTTTTCACAGAGGAAGGGAGAGGGATAGAGAGTCAGAAACATCGATGAGAGAGAAACATCGATCAGCTGCCTTCTGCACACCTTCCACTGGGGATGTGCCTGCAACCAAGGTACATGCCCTTGACCGGAATCGAACCCGGGACCCTTCAGTCCGCAGGCCGACACTCCATCCACTGAGCCAAACCGGTTAGGGCACTTCTATGATATTTTTATGCTGAATGAAGAAGACTGGGTTTTACAATTGCTCATATTGTGGATTTTTAAACGTGGGAAAATTTGTAGGCATGACTGAGATACTCACTATACATTCTCACCTGTTGAATTTGAGCCATAAAACCTTTCATTGTATAAAACAGCAAGTCCTGGAATCAAGGTATAGATTTGTGATGCTTCTCTCTTTTTGTCCTTTCTCTGACTTTCCTTTATTGTTTTCATTTACTATTGCTTTACTAGACAAAAGTTTAACTTCCCTGTCAAAAACCCAGTGGGAATGAAGAGTGAGAGGAAGTACCGATGGCATGTTAGTATGTTAGTGTAATAGCGGGTGATTGTAAGAAAGTCTCATCATTTAGGGACTAGTAGTTTTTGAGTGAGAGCACGTTTGCATATGGTATCCGCATGGCTATTTTGTTGCCAATGTGAGGAACACTAAGCTCTCCACAGGACTCTTTGGTGATGGGGTATCTCCCTGACCAAGATGAACAGGACTGGGAGGCTAGGAGGAAAGAGAGCAGCAGAAAGAGTTACAGAGGCAGGTCAATGCAGTTGCGTAAGTTGCCATTTCCCCACCAATCAGATCCCTGGCAACATCAGGAACCATTCACCTGGTTGACATGGAAGATAGAGCCAGTCCATAGAGCATTCCAATGGCACCATCACTATCATGTTACACAGAATTCACAGCCAAGGTTGACGCACCCGTGTTGGAGGAAGCATTCCGAGGCGTGTGCACTTCCTTACCACATGTGCTAGTATGGTGGGGAGGGATGTAGGAAAATTTCTAGCCATGGAAAGTAAACATCTCACCCCCGAAAGAGTAGAGTCCTGCAAGCACTACGGAACAAAGACTCAGTATTGTGAGCTGAGCCAGAAGTCTCCCAAAAGAGAGGGTGGGGCTTGGGCATGGCTTCCCTTCTCTTCCCTTGTGGAATATCGTCACAGCATCCGTGGGTAATGTGTGCAGAAGGGGCCTTTAGAAAGTTGGTTGTGCTACAATTTATGGCTCCTCTCAGCAACTAAATCTCTGCTCTCTGATCTGTAACCCAGCATCCATAACTCCTCTCTCCCCTTTTAAAAGTTTTCTTTTTGTAAGTTATATGAACATAACTTTAAAATTAAATAATATGCCTCAAAAAATAGCAGGGGCCTTTGCCCTTCCTATCTCCAGGTCCTGCTGCCCAAGACCCACTTTCATCTTTTTCAACTCTTCCTTCTGGTGTTTATCTCCATGTGCTTATACTCTTTCTGGATTTATGCATTTTAGACCTGTGGATTGACCTCTTGCTGTGTTCAATCAAGACATAACACCTTTACAGACTCCCTCCCTTTTTCCTCTCTCCCTGTTCTCAGAATTACATTGCGATTTTTACCTAAATTAATTGTCACTGTTTATATGATTTGCAGATATGGTTTACCCCAGAACCAACTAGGGCCGGGGGTGGGGCAAACCGCGGGTCCCAAACCACATTCGGCTTTTTTGGCCCCTTGGAGGGTGGTCTTCCCCCCAAAATCCCCGGGGGGGCTTGGACGTACAGGGCAATTGAAACTTCGTGGCCCATGCGCAGAAGTTGGTATTTTTTGGAAGAGCCCCCCCTGAAGGGGCCAAAGAGCCGCATGTGGCTCTCGAGCCCCGGTTTGCCGAGCTGCAGTTTGCTGACCACTGAACTAGGGAATTGTGGTTATCTTTCTTGTGCAATGCTTTATTTTGTTATTGTTTCTTACTTACAGAGTTTTCTAGGTCCTATTTATTTTTTTCTGTCAGATCTGTCAATGCCCATTGATAGCTTTTCCAAAACCTCAAACTATCAGCTAATTTATTCTATACTAGAGGCCCGGTGCACAAAAATTTGTGCACTCGGGGGGTCCCTCAGCCCACCCTGTGCCCTCTCGCAGTCTGGGACCCCTCAGGAGATAATGACCTGTGGGCTTAGGCCTGCTCCCGGGTGGCAGAGGGCAGGCCCAATCCCTAGGTGCAGCCCCTGGTCGGGCTCAGAGCAGGGCTGATTGGGGAGTTGGGGCGCTGCCCCTTGTCATGCACAGAGCAGGGCGGATCGGGAGGTTGCGATGCCACCCTCAGTCATGCTCAGGGTAGGGCCGATTGGGGGGTTGGGGCACCGCCCCCTGTCACACTCAAGGCAGGGTCGATAGGGAAGTTGCGGCGCCACCCCCTGTCACGCACAGAGCAGGGCCGATCAGGGGGTTGGGGTGTTGCCCCCTGTCATGCACAGAGCAGGGCCCATCAGGGGGTTGGGGCTCTGTACCCTGTCACACACAGAGCAGGGCCGATCAGGGGGTTGGGGCGTTGCCCCCTGTCATTCACAGAGCAGGGCCGATCAGGGGGTTGGGGCGTTGCCCCCTGTCATTCACAGAGCAGGGCCCATCAGGGGGTTGAGGAGCTCCCCCTTGTCACTCACAGAGTAGGGCCGATAGGGGAGTTGGGGCCCCGCCCCTTGTCACACACAGAGCAGGGCGGATCAGGGGGTTGGGGCACTGCCCTCTATCACCCACAGAGCAGGGCCGATCAGGTGGTTGGGGCGCTGCACCCTGTCACACACAGAGCAGGGCCGATCAGGGGGTTAGGGCGCCTTCCCCTGTCACAAACAGAGCCGCAGGGTGATCAGGGGGTTGGGGAGCTCCCCCCTATCAGGCACAGAGCAGGGCGGATCAGGGGGTTGGTGCGCCTTCCCCTGTCACGAACAGAGCAGGGCGGATAGGGAGGTTGTGGCCCCGCCCCCTGTCACACACAGAGCCGCAGGGCGATCAGGGGGTTTGGGTGCTGCCCCCTGTCACGCTGATCCCAGTGCCAGGAGGCCTCACTGCTCCGCTGATCCCGGTGCTGGGAGGCATATTACCCTTTAGTATATAGAATAGAGTCCTGGTGCACGGGTGGGGGCCGGCTGATTTGCCCTGAAGGGTGTCCTGGATCAGGGTGGGGGTCCCCACTGGGGTGCCTGGCCAGTCTGGGTGAGGGGCTGAGGGCCGTTTTCAGGCTGGCGGGTGACTGAAGCTCCCAACTGCTCCTTTTTTTCTTTTTCTTTTTTATTCTGGGCCAGCTTTAGCTCTGAGGCCTCGGCTGCTGAAAGCAGGTTTCTGGCCTTTGTTTACCTTCTGTATTTGATACAATGTTGCGGTTCAGCTGGCTGAAGCCGGGCTGACTAACACAGGTTTCTGGGGTTTGTTTAGCTTCTATATTTGCAACATAGTTGTTTAGAATTGCAGCTGAGAGGCCGGCAAGTCAGGCGGGGAACGTTGGAGTCCACAGTCATTGGAGCAAGCAAGCCTCCCTGTTCGCTTCAGTGCATGGCTGCCGGCTGCCATCTTGGCTGGCAGTTAATTTGCATATCTCCCTGATTAGCCAATGGGAAGGGTAGCGGATGTATGGCTAATTACCATGTTTCTCTTTTATTAGATAGGATTCCTCCCCACCCCCACCCAGAGATTCTTTGTGGGACCCCTCTGTCCTGTTCTGCAGTCTCTAGGGCTGTGGCACAGTGGCCATCTGGAATTTTTTCTTCACGTCACCTGTGACCACCTCCCTTCTGGAGGCCCTGTTTCTGGATTCCCATGTCTTCCAGTTTCTTGGCTTACTTCCTCCTGTTGTAGGATTATCTTCTCCAGTGGTTTCCTAAGAAAGGACACATGGGAGCCAATTATTGTTCAGTTTAGGGATATATCTGAAATGTCTTTACTCTCCCTCTTACAATTACTTCTAATTTGGCTGTACTATATAGATTGTACTATATAGATTGATAAAACTAAATTGCTTTATCATGTTCTAGCACACATATTGCTCACACATTGCTGTGACTAGTCCAATGGAAATTTTATTTCCAGTCATTTGTAAATGACTTTCTTTCTTCCTTCCTTCCTTCCTTCCTTCCTTCCTTCCTTCCTTCCTTCCTTCCTTCCTTCCTTCCTTTCTTCCTTCCTTCCTTCCTTTCTTCCTCTCTCCCTTGGATAGTTTTTAGAATCTGTATTTTGATGAGCCTCAGACTACTAGTCACTCTGTGGCCCCTTTCAAAGTGAAGGTATATTCCTCAGTTATTAAACTTTTATTTTATTATTTTTATGATAATTTCCTTCCCTTTTTACTCTAAGTCTCTGGAATAACTGTTATTTGGATTTTGGGCCTCCTGGATTAAGTCCCCAAGATTCTTATCACTCTGTAAGGAAACTCTCTTTCTACTCCTTTTACTTCCTGAGAAGTTTCATCTACTTTCTTTTCCAAACCTTCTACTGATCTAAAATTTTTTTAACCATCCTATTTTAAATTTGAGTTCCTCCTTCTTATTTTTCCCATTATTTTTCATAGTGTTCTGTTCCTGTCTCATGGAAGCAACATCTCTTTTCAATCTGAGGGTATTAACTCTGGTGGAAATTTAGAAATTTTCTTCTGATCCCATTATCTCTTTGTCCTTCTCTCTCCTTTTCTCCTCTTTCTTTGTTTTGGTCTCTCGTCTCTTATGTTAGGAGCCATGCCTCAATGTCTGGTGGCCCTTGGCTCTCTGCTCCTATTTATAGCAAATTACTTAAAATATGATTGGAAACTTTATATGCAAAGGTCGGGGCGGGGGGACTTTAAAGTAAAGTCAGGCAGTGGGCCAGCTGCTCTGTGGGAGGACTCCCAAATGTCAAAACCTGGGCAGTCATTTTCCCCACGAAGAGGGGGGAGGGCGGGAAGAAATTAACCAAAGAACTTATACGGGTACATGCATTGTCCGTGGGCACAGACAACAGGATGGTGAAGGCTTGGGGTGGGGCCGGCACTGGGTAGAGGGCAGCAATGGGGGAAAGGAAAGGGGAAGATTCTGTAATACTCTCAGCAATAAAGATTAAAAAGAGTCTTCTTCTAATCTTCCTGGGTGGGGGGTGTTGCCTAACTGATGGGAAGGTGGCGTGCATAACCTTCCTGGAGTGCAGATGCTGGAGCTGCCGACAGAAGCCATGTTACCCAAGCTGCTGAGTGTGTGTCATCGGTGGCACATCGCTCAACTTGAGGGCAAAAATGTTTAAACCTTTTTTCTTACTACATATATAATATATAATTAATATATAACATATAGCATATAGCATATAGTACATAGTATTTAATAACATAGTATATAATATATGATATATAATATAATGTAATATAATAACATTATTTGCTTTAGTGTGTGTTGGCAAAAATATAACTAGCACACTAGACCTATGACGTCATGATATTATCGCTTTAAGACAAACGAAGTAAATGAGAGTGAGTCAAGTTTAAAGTGTTAAGATAACTGATAGTACAGGAGGGGTGTAGACATGGAAACACATCATGAAGGAGGTACTCAATTGACTGAGGTTTGGAGACAGTGTGATAAAGAAAGGAAGGCATCTGTTCCTGCCTTAACAGAGGTGGAGCTGGCAGCCAAGGCAAAGGGCCAGAGCTGGTGGTGGGGGCGGGGGGATTACAAGTCCATCTGTGTCTGCAGAGTGGTGAGAGGTGGTCGGGGGCCGGGTTATAAAGAACCATGTATTTTCTTAAAGCACTGGTTCCATGGTTGTGCATGGCTGGTCTGAGAAGCAGCATGCTTGCTCGCTGTGGCCGACCCAAGTAAAGTCAACACGTAATGACTTGCCTTTGAACTATTTACGGTGAGAAAAGGACACAGGCAGCTTTCTGCTGCCACACAGCACGCTGATAGTGTGTCTCCAGCCCCCGCCCGCACCCGCACCCGCACCCAGCACATATGCTCATGGCAAGTCATTGAATGCTGAGAGAATGTAAATTTATTTTCTTTATTTTTATTATTTGTTAATCCTCACCCGAGCATATTTTCCCATTGAGTTTTAGGGAGAGTGGAAGAGAGAGGAAAAGACAGAACTATTGATGTAAAAGAAACGTATCGATTGGTTGCTTCCTGCACGAGCCCCCACCAGAGCCAGAGCCCGGGCTGGGGAGGAGCCTGCAACCCAGGTACGTGCCCTTGACTGGAATCGAACCCGGGACCCTTCAGTCTGAAGGCTCATGCTTTATCCACTGAACCAAACCAGCTAAATTTACTTTAACACAAATCTCTTCAAACCTTCACCAGAAAGGTAAATCTGCTGTAAAATCTAAGTTAATGCATTTTCAATGAATATACATGTAATGAATTTTGGATTTCTCTTCATTGTCTATATTCCTGTTTTTTGCATCTGCCCAATTAAATAAGCCCGGGAACACAGCATAGCAATTCCAGGGTTCTGCAACTTCACTGCCAATACGGTAATAAAATAAAAATTTAGTGTCTCACACGAGCCACATTTCAAGGGCTTTCTAGTCACATGTGACCGGTTGCTATGATCCTGGATATCACAATATACAACTTCATGATCAAAAGTTCTCTTAGCTAGCACTGCTCTATGGTTACACAAAGCCTATATTTTATTTAGATATAAGGGGCATATAACATTATGTTAGTTATAGATGTACGACATAATGATCCGGTATTTATACAAAGCCTACTTTTAAGTAAAAAAAAAATAAGTCTTTTAAAATTGCATACTGTAATATTGATATGTGTGTGTGTGTGTGTGTGTGTGTGTGTGTGTACACAATTCTGAGTTTTAATACAAGTACAGAAAGAAGTACATACCACCACATTAATGTGTTAGACAGAGTGACAAGAGCAGAGCAAGGATGAAGGGTCAGGTAGAGAAGGTCACCAGGCAGAAAGCCCTGGGTGCCTAGCAACGGGCAAAACTGTGAAAACAAGGGAAACCTTTCCTCCCCTAGCATATGGCTGGTCATGCTGTTTAGACCCTTCACCCTATCCTCCCTAGAGGTAACAGCTAGGCCTCCATTGTATTTAAGCTCCAGGTCCAGAAAGGCAGCAAAACAGGTGGGTGATGCCAGGACCACCTGCATTGACCCCCTGCCCTGGTGCCAACCGGTTGGCAGAGACCACGACCCAGAAAGGACACACCTGGAAAACTAATGAAGAGTCTATTGAGACCCTCCCCTGACACCTCCCCTAAGATTCCCGGCTGTAAGGGAGATAAAAACCTTCAGGACAAAGGACCCAGCGTGCCCTCTCCTTCTCAGTAGCATGACTGTGCCTTTGTCTTCCTCCTCTTCTTCCCCCGCAGGCATGCATCTCCAAACGCTAAGGGACCCCATGAGACTTGAAAGCAGGGGAGCGATGGGCAGTGGCAGCTCATCCCGGCTAACCCCCTGGACCCGTTTCCAAGGCTCTCTTTTCTCTCACTTCCCGGTGAGCCAGAGCAGCAGGGCTAGGTGTTCTGTTGCTTCTTCTATGCTGAGCCCTTCCTCCTCTCAACCTCCCGAATGTGCTTTTGCCGCAAACAAGACATTCTTGCTTGCTTTGCTGCACTTTGCTCCTGACTGAAATGTTTCCTTCAAGAAGACAAGAACCGAGGTCTTGTGTTCTCAACGGTATCACAATGATCCGGAGCAGTTTCAGAGCCCCGCAGATTGCCCATGCTATCGTTTCAGAGGCAAATCCTTTTCCCACCCTGAACCACTAGTAATCTATTGTCCGTTCCTACAGTTTTACCTTTTCCAGAACATACTATAGATGAAGTCATGTAATATGTAACGTTTTGAGACTGGCTTCTCTTTTATTTTATTAAATGTATTGGGGTGACATTGGTTAAAAAGATTATGTAGGTTTCAAGTGTACATGTCTATGAGACTGGCTTTTTTTTTTTTTCCACACAGCTCAGTACCTGTAAGATTTATCTAATTTGTTGCAAGTACATTCTTCAGTGCTGAAAAGCACTCCGGTATTGTGGTTTTGCCACGGTTTGTTTACCCATTCACCCATCGAAGGACATCCTGGTTGTTTCCAGTTTGGGGAGTTTATGAATACAGTTTCTAAAACATTCATGGTCAGGTTTCTGTGTGAATATAGGTTTTCGTTTTTCTAAGGTAAATATTCAGGGTTACTGGGTCATGTGCTAAGTATATGTTTAATTTTATGAGAAACTGCCCAACAATGTCCCAGAGTGGCTACCGTATGAGTGCTGTGGCAGCTCTACCTCTTTGTCAATACTGGGTATTGTCATTTTTTTTGTCATTCTAATACATGTATGTATGTAGTATCTTGTTGTGGTTTTTAATTTGCAGTTCCTAATAAATGGCTAATTGTTTTTGCTTCTTTTTAGGTGTTTCTATACCATCTGTATATCTTCTTTGGAGAGGTGCCTATCAAAATCTTTTGCCCATTTTAAAATTAGACTGTTTTCCGACTGTTGAGTTTTGAAAGTTGTTTATAGATCCTGGTTATAGGTTCTTTGTTGGATATGTGATTTGCAAATATTTCTCCCAGGCTGTAGCTTGCATTTTATTATCTTCATAGTAACTTTCACAGAGTAATGGTTTTAAATTTTGATGGTTCTGATCATTGTTGCTTTATAATAAATCTTAGATAGTGTGTTTTCTTTAATTTTATTATTCTTTTTCAAAATTGTTTTGGCTGTTCCAGTTACTTTTCCATATAAATTTTAGAGCCAGTGTTACTGTAGATACCAAAAAAAATACTACTGGTATTGAGATTGAAACTTAGTCAAATTCTTAGATTATTTTTGGGGAAAATTACTATCTTAAATCTGTTGAGTCTCTGGTTCTTGGATGTGGTACGTCTCTCCATTTATTTAGATCTTCCTTGATTTATTTTATTGATGTTTTATAAGCTTATTATGCATATTCTGCACATATTTCTTATATTTATACATTATTTTATCATATTTGAGCTATTTTAAATTACATTTAAAACTTTTTTGATTTCTAATTGTTGATTGCTAGTATGTAGAAATATGATTGAGTTTTAAAAATATTGACCTTGTATTCAGTGACCTTGAATAATAACTATTTATTAGTTCTAAAAGCTTTTTTGTAGCTTCCTTGCAAATTTCTACATAGAATACCCATCATGTTATATGTGAATGGGCAGAGACTTCTTTCTAATATTAAGGTTTTGGTAACAATCTTCTAAAAATCAGATAAAAAATTCAAGTCATAAGTCATGTAAAATAAAGTTGGATATTCATGTTTTTATTTTTATCTTCCTGATTGAAACTCCTTTTGGATTATTTGCATGCTTTCGTCCCACACCCCTAATTATAAGGACTTTGTGTATTCTCTCAATGAAGTGGTTTTATGGCAGTAGTGGTTTTGGTGACACGGTCTTTCTGAAATATTAACTATTCTAAAACTGAAATCAACTTTCTCAGATGTTTGCAAGGATTTATAACCTCATAATCAGCAACCCCCTCGAATGGGTTATTCCACATAGTTACTTGGAGGTAAAATTTGCATCTTTAGCACCAGTAATGATAAAGTGAAACTGGAACCAGACATCCCTGTGGTCCAGAGGTCTCGTTAGGGGCTTCTGATAGCAGAATGGAAAAGCACCGGTCCCAGGAATGAGACAGCCTGTGGAGACAAGAGGAAGGGGGCTGATATTTATGTCCCTCAAAAGGCCCCCAGAACGAAACCACGGCTGGTGTCTTCCAGACATCGAGGTTCCATCATTTGTTTATAGGAAAATGGTCCTCCCACCACTGGCTGACCCCTCAAGGATTTTTCAAACAACTTAGCCCACACAAATGACAGGCTGAAGTTAACTGTATGGCTTTAATTGAGGACTGTCAAAAATACCAACTCGCGGGAGGTGGCAGGACATGGGTGTTTTGCACGTCAGAGTTGCTGGCTCCTGTATGATGCATTTGATCTGCTGTCAGTCCAGAATTATTGTTAGGAAATAAGAAGGAAGGTGAGAGAAATATTTCTCTTGGGCTGTCTTCGCTCACATGCTGTGTATTATTAATCTGGCAAGAAAACAGGAAGCAACATAGATGCTCAGAGCCAAAAATAAAACCCAGGCGCCATGCCTGGCAGTCCTAAGGACAAGACGAGGGAGTCTTTTTAATTAGGACTGACCAGCCATAATAAACCTATGGTTTATTACCATGCTCCCTGGCATGCACCACACCACCCATACAACGGTGTCAGTAGCTAAAAATTCACATGATTTGAATGAAAAAAAAAAGCCAACATGAAATCCATTGGGTCCCCAGGGATGGGTTGACTTGCCAAGTTTTGTTGATAGTAATGCACAGCTATGAGTGGACTCTGTCAAATCCAATCTCTGCCTCTCAGGTACTATTTCCATTCTATGGGGGGAGGGGGGCTGCCAAAGAATGCCTGGAGCTGCTGGTTGGAACCAGGTTTTAATTTTTTTTTTGCAATAAATACTCAGCACATGTGGCCATGCCAGAACTTTTGACATGCTACAGCTACTGTTTCTTGTGATTTTTCCCCTATTTTTTAGATTTATTCAGATATAATACATATGATTTTGTGTAAGTTTAAGGCATACAATGTGATGATTTGATAGATAGATAGATGATAGATAGTAGATAGATAGATAGATGATAGGTAGTAGATAGATGATAGATAGATAGATAGATAGATAGATAGCAAAATGATTACTATAACTCATTTAGGTATTCTTGAGGAAGTTCCCCATCCATCCATCCATCCATCTCCAATTACCCAGCACCCACCATGTGCCAGCTACTAATCTAGGTGCTCAGAGCATGAAAATATAAAAACCTCTGCTCCAAGAAGTTCCTAGTCTCAACTACCCCTTTCCAGAAACCATGTTACCTTCTACCATCTTTCCTGCATTTATTTGACCAATCCTAATTTGGTACAGCCACTTTATATTAAAACTAGAGGCCTGATGCACAAAATTTGTGCAAGGGGCTCAGCCCTAGCAGCCCTGGACCTCGTCCAGAAGGCTGTCCGGAAGGTCGTTTGGCTGTCCGGTCTAATTAGCATATTACGCTTTTATTATTATAGATGTAAAGTAACTTTAAGTTATTTTTCTTATTATTAAAGCAACATACATACACTGTAGAAACTTGAGAAGATGCAGACAATAGAAGATAATTTATTGTCAATTCTGTATATACCCTTAAGATCAGGGTGATTCAACATTTGCACTATTGGCATTTGGGGCCGGGTGGACTTTTGTTGTGGAGGGCTGCCTTGTGCATTGTAGGGTATTTAGCAGCATCTCTAACCCGAACCTGCTACCCACTAGCAGCCAACAGCAACTCCCTTCCTACTCCCCACCCCTGTTGGAACATCCAAAAGTGAGTCCAGACATTGCCAAAGGCTTCCTCGGCCCTAATTGCCTCAGGTCACTCCAGGTTCCAGGGTGGGGTTTGTTGACTACATTCTCTCATTCACCCCTTTTTGCCTCCAAGAGTCTAGATGACACTTGTAAATGCAGGGAACTGAGCCAAATGGGATAATCAAAGTTATCAGCTTTGGTAATTGCTCAAGGTGAGGAACTGGACGGACCTCAGGTGAGTCTGGCTGGTTCACTCATGGGAAGCAATCTGAGAGGCTGGAACCAGAAGGAAGAGGGCTGGTTGGGCTTGTCTGAGGCAGGAATGAGCCTATGGTTGAGAGGCCAGAAAAGGGGGAGGTTCCGTTTTAGGGTTTGAAGGCCAAAGGACCACCATCTACTTGTGTGCCAATATGCCAACTAAGATAAGCCACTCTGTCCAGGTTGGAGGGTTGGCCTCATGGCTGGGCATTTCCTCCTCAGCCCTCGGAGAAAGCCACAGAGTTGGAGAGAGCTCCTGTTTTATGCGTTGAGGCAGAAATGTGGGGAGCAGGTAAAGGACTCCCCCACGTGAATATTTTTTCTGCGAATATATAAATACACATATATATTTTAAGTAAAAACAGTACCATACTGTACACAGTGTTTTGTAGCCATTTTACTATCACACTGTACATACTATTTTATAACCCTTTTACCATTACCATATCAGCACTTCTCACATTGAATTATTGAAGACATAATTTTAAATGGCTGCATACTGCTTGCTTGCATTTAACGTACTTAGCCAACTCACTTTTCACTTCTGACTTTTGTTGTTTTCAGATTTCTTCTATTACAAACACACTTGAAGTTCTAGGAGGTTAAGACCACATTTGTCCCTGATTATGGCCTCAGGGCAAAGTATTAGACTTGGAATCATTGGCTCAAACATTGTGTATTGCAATGCCCTCCTATAAAGGGGCCCGATTTATATGTAGCTTCAGGAGCTAAGAGAACTAGGGCATAAATGAAGAAAGGGCGACTTAACAGATGCATTGCATATTTTCCTGGCTTCTCTGAAGTCCAGATGACTGCACAAATCTGAGGCCTCCAGTTTCAAAGGTTGGAGCCCTGATGTGGGTTTTGCTACCCCCCAGCAGCTGACAGCTCCCAGGTCCCCAGAACACTCTCCTCTCCTGCCCCTGGGTGCACCGAACTCCTGGCACATCATAGCAATTTGCCATTAGCTCTGTGCTGTGGACAGCACCAGTGTCGGCTTCTGCATTGGGCATCCCTGATCAGGGTAGGTGCCTGTTCATGGGCTGAGGACTCAACTGGAGATGGCAATGTGTATTGTAAATATTTTTAATTTTCTGAATATTTTAATGTTTTGACATCTTTTTAAAAATATATATTTTTATTGACTTCAAGAGAGGAAGGAGAGGGAGAGAGAGAGAGAGAGAGAGAAACATCAATGACGAGAGAAAATCATTGATTGGCTGCCTCCTGCAGGCCCCCCACTGAGGAAGGAGCCCGCAACCCCGGGGCCTATGCCCTGACTGGGAATTGAACTGTGGCTCCGGGTTCATAGGTGGACACTCAACCATTGAGCCATGCCAGCCAGACTGTTTTGACATCTTAGAAAAATCTTACTGGCTGAGAAGAGACTGCCCCTCCCTGGGCTAGTCAATTTTTAGAGATAATAAAGGACCCAGCCAGGAGCATGCCTTTGATATGCAAACTAACTAATCTAGATCCTGACCTCCTCTATCTGGGCCAGGCACCGAAGGAGGCAGTCTTCCTCTGCCTTGATCATCCCAGGACCAGGGCCAGGTGCTAGGTACCTAGGGGGTACCCTATAGCCCCAAGCCCACCTAAATTATTCAAACTAGCCAAACCTGCTCTGCCTTGCCTTTTCTGCGAAAATGCCAGTAAAGGCCTTGGCCTGTGTAGTGCCCTCACTCCTGCCTTCTGCCTCCTGTCCATTCTGGAGTCTTTCTCATGTGGTCCTGCATGGTGTGCCCTGCCTCCTGTCCCTAGATCCGTGAGTATAATAAACTTTGTGTTTTCTGAGCCTCTCCTCTGTCTCCTCTTGCGGCCACACCTGCTGACCATCTCATTAAAGAATATAACACAGGTCCTTAGGCTTACGATGCTGATTCCCAAGGCTTCCGGCCTTGAGTTGTGGTGATTCGTTGTTACCTGAGCACTTTCACCATCTTTACCAATAATCTAGGCATTGCCATCTTTAGGTTCATGTTTCCAGCCTGAGGACCCCCTCAGAAAGAGCTGCTAGAATTGACCATGCCATCCCTTCGGCTCTAGAAGTTCCTAGAAAAATATCCTTTAGTCAGGGCGGATCTGAAACACCAGTACTGGTTCAATACTGTCTAGAAATCAAAAGCTCACTTTGTTCCAGGAGACTTTTTTTCCTTCTTTTCTCTCTTCCCCAACTTAAACAGGACCCCAAAAAAGCACCGTCTAAGTTGTAGAGCAGGAGACAGCCAGGCTGCCAAGGTTAATATTTGTATTTGGAAGCACGGCCCCTGTCGAACGGGCCTCCAAGCTCTCCCTTAGCCCCTGTGTTGGCCAAACAGTCCTGCTCTTCATTCGATTTTTACGGTTTCAAAGGGAGCTGAATGTTTTCATGGGAAGTGACTGACCAGGAACGGAGGAGGCTGTGACAGTGTTGGGGGTCGGTTTCCCGGGGTCCTGCTCAGCCTCCCCAGCTGCCCCCTTTCAACCTCCGGCCACGCTGGGGAAACCCACGGGCTTTGGGGACACAGAGGTACCGATGGAGTTGGCTCAGCGCACAAACCCCCAGTGTTCCACCCTCTCCGAGCCCGGTGCCAGGGTCCATCCTCCGGAGACACTGACGGCTCTGTTCCACAGGGCACCCGCCTTGCATCACTCCGCTGGGAAGAGGTGGATGCTCGACCTCCCTCTTGCAAAACGGAGGCCCGCCAGGGAGCAGGGCCAGAGACCTGATCTTGCAAACACGCAGGAGCCTTCAACTCAGGGAGGTGACTCATTTTCCTCCTGGCGCCCCGGGGAGGTCAAGGACGCCCTACCTTGTCTGGGGGAAGGACGGAGGAGTGCAGTGTCAGCCCTGGGACGCTGCCTCCTGAGCGGCTCCAAGGGCACCACCCTGCCATTGGTGAAGTCCGGTGCCCAGAAAGTGCAAGCTGACGCGAAACAAAGTCAGCCAACAACAATCTTACATTCTGATTACACGCTACTATTTTTAAAAATCTATATGCAAACAAATAAACAGGAATAAAAATTTTAACTTTGGTTTCTTCATTTTCTGTCATGTGGTTATATTCTCTTCATAATAAAAAAGTGGGAAAGAAATAACACTAACATTTTCACCAGGTTTTCACAGGTACAGGGCAGGGCTGTGCTTCGAGGCATCTGGCCTAGTGAATGTGTGCAAACACGCATACACCTGGGGAGGCGGCGGGTGCATTGGGAGTGGGTGGGGGAGTTTTCGTACCTGTGTGAGGCCTGATTTTTATTTTTTTATTTTTATACGGAATGGAGCACAGGAGAATGCTGGGAGACTTAGGGCCTCTGCTATGCCTCAAGCCAAGGAAATCTTGGAGGCTGCTGGGGCTGTCTCCTGGGCCTGCTGTGGCCCATCAGTCATGTCAGCCCCTGAGTGAGTGAGCACAGGGCCCGCAGAGATGGAGGAGGACCCGCGTAGTGGGCCAAGGGCAAGGGGAAGACGGAAAAGACAAGGCCCTACTGAGACGGAGACAGACAGGATTTTCAGGAACTTGGCCTCAGGGACATCCTCTCTCACCCTTGGTATGGACCCTATGGGCTAACCTCACATTTCCTTCCCTGGTGCAGCCAGGAGATCGCTGAGTGAATAAAGCTTTTGTTTCAGAAAACAAGGTGCCAGCCTTGCGGCACTCAGTGGGAAGAGGTGCGGGCTGGACCTCCCTCTGGGCACAGAGATCTGTCCTGGCAGATATTTCTGCGAAGCCCTGGGAATCTCATCTTCATCTCTTCACTTCCAACTTCCCATCCCATGTATAGACCCCCCCTCCCCCCCTCAATGGACTCCATTTACTTCATTTTTAAAAAAATTAACCATTTACTTAATTGCACACTTTTATTAACATCTGAAAAGTCTGATTCTAAAGTTTTGTTGAAGGAAACTTTGGGCTTGGGAATCTAGTCTGGGCAGGTGTGTGTGTGTGTGTGTGTGTGTGTGTGTGTGGTGGTGTGTGTGTGTGTGTGTGTGTTTGTGTGTGTGTGTGTGTGTGTGTGTGTGTGTGTGTGTGTGGTGGGGCTATTTTTTCCCCCCACACTAGCTGGGTCCTACCATTCAACTCAATTCTGACACTATCTACCAAGATAGCATCAGATCCCACAGGTTAAAGACGCAATCCCACAAGACTGTCTCCCACTTTAGATGCCAATTCCAAGGCCAGGCTGTTCCCTGTACTTCTGACCTTCTGGCTATAAATCAGAGGTTCCCATGACCCTCTCCTTGGATTCAGTTAATTTGCTAGAGCAGCTCACAGAACCTCAGATTAATTTGCTAGAGCAGCTCACAGAACCTCAGAGTGACAGTGTACTTACTTGATTGCCAGTTTATTAGAAAAGGTTGTAACTCAGGCACAGGCAGATGGAAAGGAGCACGGAGCTCCCATGCTTTTCCTGAGTGCACCACTCTCTCCAAACCTCCACATGTTCACCAACCTGAAAGCTTCCCAGACCCCGTCTTTTTGGGTTTTTGGAAGCTTCATTACCTAGGCACAATTGATTAAATCACTGGCCATTGGAGATTGCTCACCCACCAGCTCCTCTCCCCTCCCCCAGGAGGAAGGGGGGTGTGGGTGGGGCTGAAAGGTACAACCCCTAATTACATGGTTGGTTCTCCTGGCAACCAGGCCCCTTAGTCCCCCCTTCTAAGGTGCTTTCCAAAACTCACCTCATTAACATGACAAAAGACACTCTTGCTCCCATCACTTAGGGCAGGGGTCCTCAAACTACGGCCCCGGGGGCCACATGCAAATACAAATATTGTATTTGTTCCCGTTTTGTTTTTTGACTTCAAAATAAGATATGTGCAGTGTGCATAGGAATTTGTTCATAGTTTTTTTAAACTATAGTCTGACCCTCCAACGGTCTGAGGGACAGTGAACTGGCCCCTTGTTTAAAAAGTTTGAGGACCCCTGACTTAGGGAATGCCAAGGTATATATACTTATTATTGTAAATCACAATATCACACCCCAGAGCCTGGATGTCAAGACCAAGGGTACTTCCTAACCTTCAGAGGTCATGCTTCTCCCTTCAGGATAAGATTCCTGCTGTTGTCGCACAACCAAATTAATGTGCGTTGAATGCCAGAAAAGAGAATCCTCCTTCATAAACAAAAAAAAGATGGAATCAACCTGGGGTGGAGCAGCTGAGAACAGGGCGGAGTAGGATGTGGACAAGCTGATGGGCTAAGTAAGAAGATGTCTTAATGGGATGTGCGCAGAAGCCCCTGGGCCAGGAGGACGGACGGCAAGGCTAGCCTGGCTCCAGTGTCCGCTCTCAGAAATGGGGCTGCCCAGTTAGGCTCAGGAATCCTCCCAGGTTCTGGAGTCCTCAGGAGTGAACTCTCCTGGGTGGGGTCCCTCCTATCTTTCTTCCTCCAGGCTGGCTGCGGCCATCTGCTGGGAGACCTAAAGCAGATGCTCTGCAAGCAGCAGTGGCCGGTGAAAGGAGAGTGGAAGAGGGTGGAAATGCAATTCACCAAGGCCTGAGGGGAGTAAGAAAGTCTCACTGCGGGGGGGAGGGGCCCATCTCAGGACTGACTGGGAGGCCCCCATCTAAGGACAGGGCGAGCCATCTGTGGATTAGGAATTTCCTAGTAAGTAGGGCACAGGCCACAGTTGGTTGGCCCAGGTCCACTGCCCCTGGCCATCAGGGAGAAACACATAGAAAGAAAGGAGATGGATTTCTTCAGTTTGTTCCCTAGTCCAGGTGTGATTTCCGGAGTCTCCTTGGCTTTTGGATTTGGAAACTTCCACAAGGGTGAGAATGAGAAGTGAATTTAGTATTGTCTCTAGAGCCCATGTCCCTGAGGAATGAAGCCCAGCAGGGCCACTTCCACAGCCAAGCTGCCTCCCGCAGGCACTGCCCAGCCCCTCCTCTCTTAGCAGACTGGTGGGAGACCGTGGCCACGGGTCTTCCTGGTGGAGGTTTTGGCTTCCCCACGTGGCCCTGGGCCTCATTTAATACTACCTGTGGGCGTAGAGGCTGGAAGAGGAATTTCTCATTTTGCCACCCAGATAGGAATGCCGAGGAGCAGGACTCTGCCCGAGGTAAGAGAGGCAGTGCAGGAACATTTGCCCCCATTGGCCGGGACCCGCCCCTGACCCTTCAGCATCTCAGCTGTGTTGCAATATTTCCTCTGGAGAAGGCTCCCTCTCAGAGGCTCTGCCAGCAAGGCGCATGAGAGCAATTTTTTGCTCATTCTGAGACATTCCTTCCTGCATCCCTGCCAGCTACATCCTTTAGCTTCTTCTTGTCCAGCCCCTGATGGCAAGAGCGACCCGATCTGGGCAGGCGCCCACTCCCCACCCCCACATGCCTTCAGGGGGCACCCTGTCAGGAGCGTGTGACCCCCCTCGTCCCCGTCCCAAAGGGCCCCATGTGTACTTTCCTCAAACAGGACATTCCAAGGCCCTCTGCAACCTTTCATGTCCCTTGTGCAATCTCCAAAGTTGAAAGCAGAGAAAGTGCGAGCCAGATATTGTCATCCAAGGGCCGGGAGTTCCACAAATTCATCAGGCTGGGAGTGTCTCCGATGAGCCGGGGAAGTGAATTCCCCTGTCACCCTTGGCAGGGCTGAGCAACATGGGTCATGCTTTTGACTTGCACAACCCTGGCTGTCAGGCAGCTCCAAGCACCTCAGAAGGAAGACTGTCTTCTGATGTTGGAAGGGCAGTCTCCAGCGCCCCCGGGGCCTGTCATGGTCTGCTGACTATTCCCCATCAGGTCCCAGGGCCTCTGACCACAAAGCAACGCTCCGTCACAGCTCATCTTAATGCACATGGCAGACAGAACTGAGCCTTCTCCTCTCTGAAAGAAACATCCTGGAAATAGCCAAAAGTCAAAACAAACAGAAAAACAAACGACCCGTCCAGACCTGCAATCTGTGCCCCACTGGAAAAACAAACTGTCTGGGTTTTCGGGCAGAGAAGGTTTGAGAAGGCTGGCTCATATGTGTGGCTCCAGAAAACTGGCTGAATATTGTAATTAATTGCTAAAATGGCCACAAGTTCTCCTTAACCCTGCAGCTGCTCTCATCAAGGGGGAGAATCTGTTTATTTCCTCACCCACAGACTCTGGGCTGGCCCGTGACTTGCTTTGGCTCATAGAATGTGGCAGAAATGGGCCTGCCAGTTCCGAGTCTGGGCCTCATGGGGTATTGCACACTTTCACTCTCTTGTGACCACCAGGTGAACGAGCCCAAGCTAGCCTGCTGGAAGGTGAGAGACATGTGACTAGTCCCCTTATTGCCTGCCCGACAGCCATCCAGTTATTAAGATGTGATTGTGGCCATTCTGAAGCAGCCAGCTACCAGCTGACCCCCCAGTAGCTCAAAGACACATGAGAGAGTCTAGCCAAGCCATCCCAGATGGATGAGAAGGATCACCCAACACATCCATAGAGTTTTGAAAAATAATAAATTTTAGCCACTAAGTTTTTGTAGTTTGCTATATACCAAAGTTAACGGATACACCAACAAATCCATCATCAAGAGAAGGGTGGGGAGAAGGGAGAGGTGAGAGAAAGAGATTCTGAGGAGGGGGTTTTCATAGGGGTTTGCTCAACCTTCTCATATATACATGATCTCCTTTGCTTGATCATCAACTCTAATTTTATAGGAAAAGTTCAAACAGGACAGGTAAGGTGCTCAGTCTCATGTGCAGAATGGCAGATTGGAGACTCAGCTCCTGACCAGTCTAGTTTTCTGTAGGGTCCTATTCCCCTACCCCCAACATTCACAATGGGTGTTCACAATATTTGAAAATGCCAAACTGGTGCTGTAGTTGGGGAGTATTGCCTAGTGAATTAGCCTCTTGGCATTAGAGGCAGATAGACCAGGGTTGACATCCTAGCTCTACTCTTGCCAAGGGCTCTGGGGTTAAGCATGGGGCTTAATTTCTTAGAAAAGGTGAAAGTACTCTGTTTTTAAAGGACTAGAAACAGTTAGTATGCTTCTCCTCCGGTTTTATGATGACATTTTGAAGGGCCTTAGTCAGCTCGGGCTGCTATAACAAAATACCATAAGCAGGGCATTTAAAAAATGAACATTTATTTCTTAAAGTTCTGGAGGTTGAAAGTCTGAGATCGGGATTCCAACTTGGTAAGGATTCCTCTTCCTGTTTTTCACACGGCTGTCTTCTCATTGTGTCCTCATGTGGTGGAAGAGAGAGCCAGCTGTTTGGTTTCTTCTGACAAGGGCACTAACCCCATTCATGAGGGCTCCACTCATGACCTAATTAGCACAGAGGCCACATAACTGAATATCATCACATTGGAATTAGGGTTTCAACATAAGAATTTGGGAGGCACAAACAATCAGTTCAGTGCAGGAAGCACACCCTACCTTTAGCACAGTTATGAGCCCTGGGACCACCGGGCTCTGTCTGGGTGGCCTGTTAGCAAATAAACCTTCCAGCTAATTGATATCAGCTGGCTTTTAGAATTGCCCTCAGGTGAGTTCCTATTTACTCAGCCTCTAAGCCAGTGGTTCTCAACCTTGGCTGCACATTAGAAACACCTGGGATTCTTGTTAAAAATCCTGATTTCTGGGCCTCATCATTAGTAACAAAGAAACAGAATTTCCGGAGGATGAGGCCCAGAAATCAGGATTTTAACAAGATTCCCGGGTGATTCTAATGTGCAGCCAAGGTTGAGAACCACTGCTCTAAGCTGAAGGTTTGAGTATTTGCTAGAAATCACTAGAGAAGTCTTAGCATGTAATATGACTGAAAGAGGCAAGTATTTATAACCATAATACTTAAATTTCCTTTCTATTTGCCATTTATTTTCCATTGGCCATTTCTTTCCTGGGCAAATTCAATCTCTTCTGCACTTCAGTTTTCTTTCTTTCTTTCTTTCTTTCTTTCTTTCTTTCTTTCTTCTTTCTTTCTTTCTTTTTTTCTAGTTTTATTGAGATACTAGAGGCCCAGTGCATGAATTCATGCATGGGTCCCTTGGCCTTGCCGGCAGTTGGGGCCGATTGAGGCCTGTCTCACCCAGTCCCAATCTGGGACGATGGGGGCCAGCCAGCTGGGGAGGTTCCATGGGAGGGCTCCAGGGCATGTCCAGCCCTCTTTCCCAGCCCCAATCAGCTGGACCCCAGCAGCAAGCTAACTTACCAGTCAGAGCATCTGCATCCTGGTGGTCACTGTGCATCATAGTGAGTGGTTGAGCGGTTGACCAACCATTCAACTGATCTGTTGGACACTTAGCATATTATACTTTTATTATATAAGATAATTGACATAAAACATTGTGTTAATTTAAGGGGTATAGCATAATCATTTGACATATATATTTGCAAATGATTACCATAAGAAATCTAGTTAACATCTCTCACATCACCTCGGGTAAATACAATTTTTTGTTGAGAAGAGAACTTTTTAGATCTACTTTCTAGCAACTTTCTTTTCCTTTTTTCTCGCAACTTGCTAATATACAACACAGTAGTGTTAACTGTGGTCGCAGTTTTTTTTACTTGTGTTCTTGAGATAAGAGAATGAGATAAGGGAAGGCTGAACAATCATGAGAATATCAACTATCTTTATTATATATTATGATCTAGAAAGTAGTAGTAGTAAAATACAAGCATCTCAGGATTACTAGGAGTAAAGGTAATTACGAAGGTTGATTTATATGTCATATTTCTCAAAGTGCTGCGTAACACAAAATGACACA
>NW_005871090.1:3701813-3805695 GCF_000147115.1 Myotis lucifugus | reverse complement strand
CTTGCTACCATTTACTGCTAAGCTGGCGGTTGTCTCCCCCAATGGGACCCCTTTTTCGGCAGAAGGAGAAAAAATGTGGGCTGATTTAGAGCTGATTAATATAATTGTTCCTTCACCTGAGATCCAAAGAAAGCTTCCCTAGTAAAACCATAGCAATGTAACTGGAGCAAAGACGAGGCTCTTTCCTTAAGAGTGTCCACGAGAAAGTTTTGCCCCGCTCCCCCCCAATGGGATGTGAGTCACAGTGCATTCTCTTGGATGTGATTCGTGGCACGTGACCTCATGCTCAACCCCACCGGCTTCACACTCTGCATATATATCAATTGTGTGTATCAGTCCTTTTATCTCCTTATGATTTAGGGGAACACATTGTTCCTTTCTTTTCCTATGGTGGGTGTCTAGAGACCGCCCGCACTTTGTTTAATATTTTCTTAGAAAGTCGCTGTGTGTGTGTGTGTGTGCGTGTGTGTGTGTGTGTGTGAGAGAGAGAGAGAGAGAGAGAGAGAGAGAGAGAAAGAGAGAGAGAGAGAGAGAGAGAGAGAGAGAGAGAGAGAGAGAGATGCTGGTGGGGGAGTGTGGAAAAGCAATTCGCTTTCATATTCCCATTCTTTAAGATCAGATTTTGAACAGCCCATCTGAGATAACTTAGTATCTTTTCCTTCAAATTGGAAACTAATACATGGAGGTTGAATTGATGTACCTCTTCCTTAGATAACTTTGAGGAATGCCGAAGGCACATATAAAGTCAGGCAAGTTCAAGAAGTGAAAGTCACACCCTTCGCAGTGTGGAATTAGCATGAAGGAGGACAAAGCATGAAACCCCAGGAAAAGAAACTTCTGTATTCTGGAGTTTGGAAGAACTTCAGCATGGAGAATTTATCCTGTGCAAGGGCAAATTCTTTCTTTGATACAGTGGAAAGCATTGGCCTTGCTCAGCTCCCTTCTGTTGAGTTCCATGGGCCTGGATTTCCACAGAATTCCTATTTATAACACCACGGAGGTGCTGAAGAGCTGTCAGAGCCGCACTCAAAGCTTACCCGAAGCACTCACGTTTCCTTTCAGCTGGCCTCTGGTTACTGAAAACATTTGCTGGAAATTGCTGTCCCACTCAAGAACTGTCAAAGGTAATTGTGTTGCGCAAAAGTTACTGAGAAACATGAAATAATATGGTTACCACCTGGCGACCAAATTAATAGAACCTGTCTGATGAGCCTCAAGCCTGCCACATGTGTACATGCCCGTTTCTGTCTGAAAACCACGACAGCATAAATTTGTGAGGAAGACGTGTATCAGAGGCCTCTTAGTGGCAATTTACGATACAAATCCCTATGTAAAGGGCAGTTGTCAGGTCACCCAATCCAGTGAGGTCTGCAGTTCTAGGGGTGGCAGACAGGGAAAAGATGGGGGGGGAGAATTAAGCACTTTGAGAATGTGGATCTGTGTGAAGCAAGTAGGTCTAGACTTGGCTATGCTCACAGCTGGCAATGACCTTGGTGTCTACGAAAATAAAAATCAGAGACTCAGGAGCTGGGGGGAGGTGGCTAGAGAGGCTTTCTGAGTCTCCATCCCCTGCCCTTTGCAGCTGGCCCACACCTTGCCTGTCCAGATGAGCAGGAATCTCTTTTCCTCTTAAAACTCCCAGAGAAGGAAATCCTCCTCATTCTTGGTTGTCGTTTTCAAAGTCTCACAACCTCCTTGAGATCGCTTCGCCTTCACTTGAACTTATAAGACCCCAAGAAACTCTCCACAAACAGGTCCTTCTATTCATGTGGCAAAAACTCCACTAGGCCCTCAACTCCACTTGTGGGCTCCCCAAGGAGCATCTAGTTCTGCCTGAAACTGTCTTTTTGGGTCAGAAATTGTGGCTGTTTGGGTCTGAATCTAATGCCGGAGTCCGCGCCCTAACCCAGTAGTCAGGGCGAGGCTCAGAAAAGATGCACTGAAACCAGGAACTTCCAACTGTGGGATTGATGGTCCACAGCGGAACCATCTTGACATCCTTAAAGCAATCAACCAATGTTAGGAGTACCTGCTCTTTTTATCTTTGATAATATTCACAGTTGGGTTTTCGAGGTAAAAAAAATGTTTTCCTTCTCAAGCTGTCTCTAAATTAAAACCAGGGATGGAACATAATTCATGAGACCCAGTGCAAAGTGAAAATGTGGGGCTCTTTTCCCCAAAAAGCAGGGGAAAGGGTTTTTTTTTTTTTTTGCTTCTTCTGTGACCTCTCTCAACCTCTCATGGTGTTTTTTTAAAATTTGCTTTTTAATGTCACATTCCCTCAGTCATGGGGATACTTGCGGGGTGAGTGTAGACCTCCATTGACACCTAGAGTCCAGCCTGGCCACCAAGTATGGGGGGTTGTGCATGCCCAACCCCAACCCTCCCTGCACCTGTACCAGGCCCATGGGGGGTGGGGGCAGGGGCAGAGGGAAGCAGGGGCCTCTCAGTGGGGGTTGGGGAGCAGGTAGCCAGGACACCTGCCAGGCGTGGGTGGTGAGGAGGCGGCAGGAGCCAGCACTGCTCATGCACCCCTTTCCTATTGGACTTCACTTACAAAATAGGAGTTCAAAGATAAAATTATTAAGATTTAAAAATGGTGACTGCAGTATTAAGCCCAAGCGCAGGGCCCCCTTCTGAGATTAGGGCCCTGTGTGACTTCTCTGTAGCACACCAATGAAGCCAGGTCTGGTGGAAATTCATTCTCTGTTGGGATTGCGAAAGCATAACACAAATCCATGGAAATCTTATTGTTGGAATCTTCTTGCCTGATGACTGTGGTTCCCATTCTTTTCTATGTAATTTGTTATTAATTTTTGGAAGCTTTTAGGATCTTCTCTTTAACCTCAGTATTCAGAAATTTCTCAACTGTGCCCCTTGGTGTAAATTTCCATTTGTTGTCTGGAGCTGTCAGAGAACTTCCAGTGTGGAAACTCCCGTCTTTCTGTTCTGGGAAATTGTCTAGCACGGTCTCTTTGATAACTTTTCTCCTTTTTCTCTGTTCTCCCTGCAACTCTTGTTCCTGGATACTGGCTTAGTTCTCTAACTTGCTTCCCTTAGTTTCTCTATGTTCATTGCCTCTTCCTTTGGGGAATTTTGCTCAACATTGTCACTTTTCTATTAAATTAAAAAATTTCCACCATCATATATTTTTATTTACAAGAGCTCATTTTTTCTCTTTATTTTTCATAGCAACCTATTCTTATTTTGACTCGCTATTGTTATCACTTATTTGAGAATACTAATCATATTTTCAATATTTCTAAAAAATTTTTTAAAGCAATTTGTATCCTATTGACCTTTTTTTTTTCTTGTTTTTAAATACATTTTTATTGATTTCAGAAAGGAAGGGAGAGGGAGAGAGAGATAGAAACATCATGAGAGAGAATCATTGATGGGCTGCCTCCTGCATGCCCCCTACTGGGGATTAAGCCCACAACCTGGGCATGTGCCCTTGACTGGAATCGAACCCGGGACCCTTCAGTCCGCAGGCCGGCACTCTATCCACTGAGCCAAACCAGCTAGGGCTAAGAAATTTTTTTATTGATGGCTTGATTTGAGAGAGAGAGAGAGAGAGAGAGAGAGAGAAATATTGATCTGTTGATTCACTTTTATGCATTCATTGGTTGATTCCTGTATGTGTCCTGATCAGGGGATCAAATGCAAGCTTGGCCTATCAGGATGACACTCCAACCAACCGAGCTACCCAGCCAGGCCTATTTTCACTACTTTTATTCGTTTCTGTTTTTCTTTTCTACTTGTTTATCTTATTCTTTCATGTTGGAGAGGTTTCACAGTTATCTGGTGATGTGTTTATGTGGTATGATAAAAATATTTGGTCTCTGTCCCAGTTTCCTCCTCACAGAACTCTTAAAACCCTTGGGATCAGAGTAAGAAGAGTGTTTTTGGTATGCTAATGAGATGACTTTTGGCTGAGGGGCTCCTGGATAGCTTCAGGATAGTGTCTGGTCTCCAGAAAAACCAAGCCATGATTAGCGGGTTGGGACTCCAAGTTCCACCCCCTGATCTCTGGGGAAGGGAGAGGGATCTGGAGATTGAGTTCAATCACCAAAGGCCAATGATTTAATCAGTCTATGCAATGAAACTCCCTCAAGCACCCCTACACCATAGAGTTCAGAGAGCTTCTGGGAAGGTGGACACGTTGAAGTGCCAGGGGTGGAAGCTGGCACACCCTTCTCTTCCACTTGACTGTCTCTGAGTTGTATCCTCTCTAGTAAACTGGTAATACTAAGCAAAACACTTTCCTTGGGATATTTCAATTGAGTTGTTGCAGCAAACGATCAAACATGAGAAAAGGGTCATGGGAACCCCTGATTTACAGCTGGTTAGTCAGAAATACTGGTGGTGGAGACATGATTGGCATCTGAAGTGAGGCAGTCTTGTGGGACAAGTTCTTTATTTTAATTTTTTAATTTTTTTTGTATTTCTGGACAATTCTTATTCTAACATGTTTTAATATTGCCACAGTGTCCCTTTCACAACTGTAGTTAAAGAATTGTTTCACAGGTTGTTAAATAGACATAGAACAATGGCTTGCTTTGAATTACTTAAAAAATATCAAACAGGGACACACACACAAAGGTTTTGAGACTAGATAACTAGATCAATAGATTTTATTTCTTAATATAGCAGCAACACCCTTCTTAGAAATAACTACCACTACTTATCAAAATACATATTTTTCAACTAAAATCTACATATTGAATGTAGATTTCAATGAGTCATTTCCACTGAAGTTGTCATCCTTCCTTATCTTAAACAAGGTCTGGGTAGATAAAGAAGCATGTTGAGTCACATTTTATCAATACTCACAGGATTTAAATGATTCTTTCACAATGGGACTGAGCCCTTTAACCGTGGGACCTGCACAGTTGGACACCTAGTTGGTGTCAGAGAGTTGGGTGCCGGGAAAGACAGCATGTATTTGATGTCAGAAGGTAAACCTCAGTCTGTAGTCAAGGGTGAGGAGGCTACACTATGACCAAGGATGGAGCATTTCTCTAAATCTCCCCATACAGTGATGGGGAAGTGAATCGCCCATTCATTGAAGAACTCCCAAATGTCATTATCCATTCCTATGTTTTCTGGACTGTTTTAGAGGAGAATCTGAATCTCTAGCCAGTGTGTGTGTGTGTGTGTGTGTGTGTGTGTGTGTGTGTGTGTGTGAGAGAGAGAGAGAGAGAGAGAGAGAGAGAGAGAGAGAGTTCTGGAAGCGGGGTGAGGAAAGGGCTTGGGGAGTCCACAGTATGACACGTAGACATTTCACCCTGCTTCATCTCTGCATTTCTCTGGGCCTGCTTCCCACGCCTCATTATTCCGAAGAATAAACCTCCAACTTGCTGCCAGGAAGTAGGGAAAGGGCTGCTGCATGAACGCACACGTGAGCGGAGACATGATGGGTTCAACCACACTGTGGGCCAACTTCCAGCAAACGCCCTTTTTCGCTCTGAGCTTTGCTCTCACCTTCCTTTTCAAATATTCATTTCTTATAAACACTGAGCAACCCAGAGGTTCTTCAGGGTGAAGCAGATCTGTTCCCACTTGTCTGCAAGCAATTGGCTTTCTCCTTTCTTCATTCTGCCAAGGTAATTACCATTCCTCCATCCATTTCTCACCTCCCAAAAATTTGTTGAAAGCATTTATGGCAAATTGTCTCTTATTCTCTTTGACCTTGTTGATTAATTTGTTTTTTTTTTTTAAATCCCCTGGCAGTCATTGTAAGGAGATTTGGGTAGGAAGAAAAGATAGTCCTGGTGAATTCCACGATTTTAAACCAGAAGTTTCCTTCAGAAACCTTAATCCTTACTGAAGTCTATACCCATGTACTTTACTCTTAGGCTAATCCTTGCTGTTTACTAAGTAAAACAGTAAATAATTGAGAGAAATAGCAAATTTCAGTCTATTTCTCAAAGCCTGTTTATGCATAAGTGTAATTATAATAATGTTGGCTGTTTAGTTTCCTAGCTTTTAGTAGACTAGAGGCAGAATTTTAATAGAATGTTAGACCTAAGTGTGTCTATATCCAGATAGATATTTTGATACAATCAAGAATAGCTGGCAAACCAAAAGGTAACAGAAAACTTATAATAACTAGTCAAAAACACGTACTATAATAGCACTACGGTTTTTATAGGTACAAACAATCCTACACATTTCAAAATGCATTGATGCACTAAAGTGTAATGCTGCTGTCATCCTCCTATTACAAAACCTTCTAATGGCTCCCACTGTGGATAGATGTAAGTTCCATCTATGGCCAAACATATGACCTGTGGTTCCAATGTTTTAAAACACCCTGCTCTATTTCACACCTATCATTTCATTTCAGCACTGTGAATTTCTGAGCGCGGCACACACCTTAGCATGCCCACCTCAAATCATCCTTCAAGACCCATTTGAATTCTCATAATGTTCTCTCATTCCTTTCTCTTCTGTGTTTCGATAGTACGTGTTCTGATTTATATAATAGCACTGTGTTTTGCCAAGAACTTTGAACTTATACACCTGCCTTACCTCTCCAACAGGATCATAAACACCAAATGGCAAGGGCCATTGCAATGAACAGAATGTGTCCACCCCCCACCACAAATTTATGTTAAAACCCTTCTCCCAGGGTGATGATACTTGGAGGTGGGGATCTTTGGGAGGAGATTAGCTCATGAGGTAGGGTCCTCAAGAATGGGATCAGTACATTGATCAGAAGAGGCCAGAGAGCTCACTAGCCCTCTGCACAGGAGAAGATACGCAAAGAAGTTGGCAGCCTGCAAACCAGGAAGAGGGTCCTCACTGAGCACCGAACCACGCTGGCACCCTGCTCTCAGGCTTCCTGCTTTCAGAACCGTGAGAAATAAATGCTTGTTGTTTATACATCACCCAGATTATGATATATTTGTAAGAGCAGCCCACACTGATTCAGACAGACATTAATCTTGGCATAATGCCTTGTCTGTAAATGCTCCTGAATCACTTAGTTGAACCCAATAAAAAATACAATAATTGATGTTTCACATGATCATCCTTAGTCCTGAAGGAAAGGTCAAATAAGAATCTGTACGTTCTGTTTAAGAAGAAGATAAATGTGTAATACATTTTTCAAGATTTCAAAAATAATAAAAATGAAACAAGAAATAAATTTTTATAATGTATAAAGGGCAACATTACCTTCAATTTATCATAAAATTTATTTCTTGTTGAAAGAACAATGAGGCTTTTTTTTTTTTTCACATGGACAACAATCATTTTATACCACCAAGCTGTTTAGGTTTGAACATTATAGCTTACAGATGGGACATCAGCTTAGTCTCTTTAAAAGGAGGCAGTGGAAAGGGGATGTGGCAGGTGGGAAAAAATGTGAATATTTTTATTTCAGTACGTTTTGGAGAACAGCTATGTGTTCCTTGACATAACTGACCTGTTCCCAAAATATTTGGGATCAAACCCTATCTTGCCATGGACTCATGTTGCAATTTCCAAGGTGCTTTTATCTTTGCTTTAGATTGATCTTTGATTAGGTGTGACTCCTGACACATTTGCTTTAAATTTCTCTCTCCTCCCCTGTCAAGTGGTTAATGATCTCAAAATGTCACACTGCATTTTGTAGATTTCCCAGGAAGTCAAGTGTGGGTAGAACTGTAAAACAAATATAAAATGCAGAATCGCTGTATTGGTGGTTTCTACACAGACATGCTGGGCCAGTTCCATGGGTATGTAACTTGCACAAATTGTGCCCAGGGGGGCCGAGTGCTTGGTTGAATGCTCTGCTGTTGTTATCTTGACATTCTTAATAATTTTATCCTTTAACTTGTGCTGTGTAAGTGAAGTCTGACAGGGCAATCAAGATATGTGCACAAGGGATCTGTACAATGTGTGGGCCTGCTGTTCTTTGCTGCCCATTTGCAGGTAGTGTTTGCCAGGGCCCATGAGCACAGGACTCTGGTGGACCCGTGATGCATGAAGGTTTGGCAAGACTGAAAACATGTATGTCTACAACATGCAAAGCAAACTTTAGCCCTTACAGCCCTGGGAGGCCACACTTTCTGTTCAGACCAGAACTCGCTTCCAATGCAGAAAGAAGAACATGGTTTTATAAGAAACATGAATGATCAAGAAAACTTATATCCTATATAAGCCGACTATGTATGCTGAAAATAACAGCATCCCTAAGCCCAGAGTAGGGTCTGTCGGTCGTTTGTGAATGTTTAAAGAAGTAAAATTAAAACATTTGAGTCTGTTTCTGCAGCATTTCCTCTGTTCTGGTAAGAACAAAATACATATGGATATATACAAGTTATGAAATACAAATTGCATAATTTTGGTGATTCCTCCCACAAGTTAAATGGTCTTGCGCTTGCACTTAAAACTGGTGTTGCACAATGTAAAGATAAATGGCAAAATTCATACTAATAACTTAAAATTTTATTTTAATTGTCCTTTACTTAAATAGCAGATAAAAAACATCATGACAAGTCAAGGAGGAAACCCTGAGAGGAAACAGCTTTATATTTTAGTAACTTTAATGACACTTTTTCCATGCTTTATGAACAAGGGCCCCACATTTTCATTTTGCACTGGGTTCCACAAATTACATGGTTGGTCCTACAGGCAAGTATGACTTTGACGGGCAAAGTCACAAGCTAGTACAATTTTGAAGTAAGGATCGTAAACTCTTCTTGAAAAACTAGAAAGAACATTGTCAGGGAGTGTCCAAGATGGGATACATGTTTTGTGATCTCCAGGGACACAGTCAATGAGTATCTCATGATGGCCAGGGCCCAAGAGAGGAAGCCACATTGGGAATTACCTGAGGATCAGCCCACTCATGGTCATGAAACATGTTCCAGTCTCATTACACTCAAGTCAACCAACCCATTTGCATCCTGACACAAACTATTCCAAGTTGAAGACCAGTGACCCTTTATTCATTCCACATATATATGTTGGTCACAGAATATTGCACAGTGAACAAGACAGTCACAGTCCTTGTCCTTTTGGAATTCAGAGACCAGAGTCATAGAATATAACAAAGAAGGGAGTAAACACACACACACAACTTAAAATATATATATATATATATATATATATATATATAATTTCAGAGAGGAAGGGAGAGGGAGAGAGGGATAAAAACATCAATGATGAGAAAGAACCATTAATTGGCTGCCTCCTGCATGCCCCCTACTGGGGATGGTTGGGCATATGCCCTTGACCAGAATCAAACCTGGGACCCTTCAGTCCATAGGCCGAGGCTCTATCTACTGAGCCAAACCAGCTAGGGCCATACAAACAACTTAAAAGCACTATGGAGTTACCTGTTTATAGGAATTTTTATTAGTCATCAAGAACCTTTCATTGTAAGTGACAAAAAAACAACAACAATCATCTCAAAAATAAAACAAGTGGAAGTTTATATAACCCAAGTCACATGAACTATGAATGGGGCAGAGGTGATGCTCCAAAAGAAAACTAAGGTGACTTTATCAGAACAGGGAGACGAAATACTCCACTACAGAATCTTTAAATAAACCTTTTGATGATGTAAATAATCACTCCTGTTTCTACTGGAACAGGTACTTTAAAATGTTGGCATGACGGCTTTTCTTAAAGCAGGAGATTCCTGAATGCTCTTGCTATTTTTGGCTGTGTCTGGAATCTGTAGAACAGCACCACTGGATGGTTGGAAATGTCAATCTGAGACTTGGGTAAAATACCAGAAAAGTTGAACAATCCAAAGCAGGCAGGAAAGTGGAAATAGGGGATTGAGAAAACAAAGGAACAGACATAGATAATTAGAAGATGTTTTAAACTAAACAAAAATAAAAATATAACATATTGAGACTGTGGGATGCACCCGGGTGGTGGTGTGGCTCAGTGGTTGAGCATTGACCCATGCACCAAGAAAGAGGTCACAGGTTCATTCTTGGTTAGGGCACACACTTGGGTTGCAGATTTGATCCCCAGTAGGAGGAATGCAGGAGGCAGCAGGCAGATGTTTCTCTCTCATTGATGTTTCCATCTCTCTTTCCCTCTCCCTTTCTTCTCTTTCTAAAATCAATAAAAACTTATAAAAAAAAGACTGTGGGATGCAAATAAAGCAGTTCTTAGAGGGACCTTTAAAGTATTAAATGCTTATGCTAGGAAATAAGAAAGGTCTCAAATCAATTTAAGCTTCAAGCTTGAGAAACCAGTAAGAGACGTAAGTACAACAAACTCAATGCAAGCAGAAGTAAAGAAATCATATAGATATGAACACAAATCAATGAAACTGAAAACAGGAAATCAATGAAAAAATCCATTAAACTAAAAGGTGGTTCTTTAAAAAGGTCAATAAAATTTATAAACTCTAGCATGATTGATAAAGAGAAAAGGCAAAAATTAACAATTTCAGGAATAAAAGAGGAGACCCTCTCTTATTATATAGGAGATCCTATGTAATAAAAGCCTAGGTGGCATCATGCACAACATAATCACAAGATGGCCACCACAAGATGGCCGGCCTCACATCGTCACAAGATGGCCATCCCAAGATGGCTGCCACAAGATGGCCGGCAGGGGATGGCAGTTGGGGGCGACCAGGCCTGCAGGGGAGGGCAGTTGGGGGCGACCAGGCCTGCAGGGGAGGGCAGTTGGGGGCGACCAGGCCAGCAGGGGAAGGCAGTTGGGGGAGATCAGGCCAGCAGGGGAGGGCAGTTGGGGGAGATCAGGCTGGGAGGGGAGCAGTTAGGAATCAATCAAGCCAGCAGGGGAGCGGTTAGGGGGCAATCAGGCAGGCAGGCAGGCAAGCACTTAGGAACCACAGTCCCAGATTGTGAGAGGGATGTCCAACTGCCGGCAGTCGGACATACCCCAAGGGGTCCCAGATTGGAGAGGGTGCAGGCCGGGCTGAGGGACACCCCACCCCCCATGCATGAATTTCATGCACCGGGCCTCTAGGTAAAACAATAATAAGGAGACTCTAGAAACATTTAAGACAATAGTAAGGAAACACTATGAATAACCAGGTGCACATAAATTCTACAACTTAGATGAAATGTAACAATTTCTCAAAAACCACAAACACCTAAACTTACCCAAGATAAAATAGGTACCTGAATAGTCCTATAACTGGTAAATAAATTGAATCTATAGTTTAAAATCTTCCACTAAAGAAGATACCAGACCTGGACTTTATTCACTGGCATATTGTAATAATTATTTTAAGAAGACATCCACTAATTCTAAACAATGTCCTTGGGAAAATAAAGAAGAGGCAACACTTCTAATATAATTTTATATGGCTGTTATTATTCTGATACCAAAGTTAAACACACTACAAGAAAACTACAGACCAATATTGCTCATGAATACAGATCAAAAACATTAGAAAATAAAATTTAACAATATATAAAACTAACGGGCTTATCGAGCAAATGCACAGCTGATTCAATATTCAAAAATTAGTCAATGCAATCCAGTATATTAACAGGTGAAGGAGGACAAACCACATGTTCATATCAGTAGATACAGAAAAAACATTTGACAAGTTTTAACACCCATTCATGGTGAAAATTATCCACAAACAAGGATTAAAATGAACATCCCCAACTTGAGAATGACAGTAAAAAAATCCTACACCTACCATCATACTTAATGGTCTAAGTTTGGGAACAAGGCAAGAATGTCTTCTCTTGATATTCATTCCTATTCTACATTAAACTGGAAGTCCTAGCTATCGTAATAGCAAGAACAAGGAATAAGAGGGCTTCAGATTAGGAAGGAAAAATAGAAACTATCCCCATTTGCAGATGACATACTTGTCTATGTAGAAAATCTCAAGGAATCTCAAAAACAAAACAAAACACCCACACACAAAAAAACTTTGAACAACTGAAACACCTTTTTTTTAAAAGGAGAGATTATTTTATTAGTTTGCTAGGGCTGCCATAACAAAGTAGCACAGATTGGTGACTTAAACAATAAAAATTTATTTTCTCACAATTATGGAAGCTAGAAGCCTGAGATCAAGGTGTCAACAGGGTTGGTTTCTTCTGAGGCCTCTCTCCTTGGCTTGTAGATGGCTGTCTTTGTGTCCTGATCTCCTTTTCCTCTAAGGATACTAGTCAGATTAAATCAGAGACCACCTTAATGACCTCATTTTAACTTAACTACCTTTTTAACGTCCCTATCTCTGAACAGAGTCACAGTCTGAAGTACTGGAGGTTAGGACTTCCACATATAAATGTTGACAAGACACAATCCAGCCCATGACAATTATTAACAATAGCTCCAAAGAAAAATAAATAATTTATACATCTAAAAACCCATGTGCAAAATCTGTATACTAAGGACTTCAAAATATTATTTTAAAAACCATAGATGTCCTAAATAAATGGAGAGACATACCATGTTGGTGGATTATAAGATTAAACATAGTAAAATGTAAATCCTACACAAATTGACATAAAGATTTATTGCAATTGTACTAAAATGCTATCAGGATGTTTTGTAGATAAGGACAAGCTGATTCTAAAATTTACATAAAAATTAAAGAATTTAGAATTAAAAAAAGAAAATTATAAAAACAGTTAGGATAAAAAATTAGTAAAACAATTTTGCAGAAGAATAAAGTTCGTGGATTCAACCTGATTCAAAGACTACCTTAAAGCTACAGTAATCCAGACAGTGAGATATTGGGGAAGGAATATACTTATAAATCAGCAAAACAGAATAGATCATCCAGAAAAAGACCCACACAAGTTAGATTAACTGACTTTTTGACAAAGGTGCAAAGATAATCAAAAGGAGAAATAATATGTGTTTTTTTTCCTAACAAATACTGGAATAATTAAACATTCTATCCAAAAAGTGAACCTTGACCTAAACCTCACACTTTATACAAAAGTTAACTCAAAATGAATCATTGGTCTAAAAATAAAATGTAGAATTATATAAAAAGTTAAAAAGAAGACAAAAAACAAAAGAGAAAAGTCTTACCGCTATGGGATTTGACCTGACACCAACACACAATATAGATAAAAGAAGACTATTGATAAATTGGAATTCACCAAAATTAGTAAGCTTGTTTTGCCAAAGGCACTCTTGAGAAAATGAAAAGAAAAGCTACATTCTGAAAGAAAATGTTTGAAAAACACATACCTGATAATCTGTATCCGGAGTACATTAAGATCTCCCAAAACTCAACAGTAACAAAACAAACAACTGGATTTTTAAAATGTGAAAAATATATTTCATTATAGAGTCCACATGGAAGGCAACTAACCACATGAAAAGATGTTCATCATTAACTATTAAGAAAATTCAAACTAAGAAGGTAATGAGACATATAGAAAGGCTAAAATAAAAAAATACTGACACTACCAAGTGCTAATGAATGGCAACTGGAATGCTCCTATGTTGCTGGTATGAATTCAAAAATGGAACAGGCACTCCAGAAAATCATTTGGTAGTTTCTTACAAAGTCAAATATATACTTATCATATGACCTAGTTATCCCACTCCTCAATATTTATCCTAGAGAAATAAAATCTTATGTGCACACAAAAACCTGTACACAATTATTTACAGCACTTTTCATAGTTGCCCGAAACTAGAAACAACTTAAATGTCTGTTAGTGAGTGATGGATAAACAAACTGTGGTATATTCCTACAGTAGGATACTGCCCAGTGATGAACCACTCACACACACACACACACACCAACAATTTGGATGAATCACAAAGGCACTATGCTTGGTGAAAGGAGCCAGTCACAAAAGAACATACTGTATGTTCCTTTCTGCATGACATTTGAGGAAAAATTGATGGTTGTCAGTGGTTGCCAGGGGTCAGGAAGGAGAAGGCATAGCATGTGACTACAACAAGCAGTAAGAGAGAGAAGTGTTTTGTTTTGTTTTGTTTTTTAGGGGGGTAGGAATGTGATGAAACATTTTTTATCCATAAAAAAGTCTCCATTTGTAACTGCTGGGATTGAAGAACAAGGTTTGCTTCCAAGGTGCATGTTAATTACTCTTCTTTTAATTAAATTTATTTTAATAATCAGCTGTACAAGTAGTTTGTGGTATATATGTGGAAAATCATGCCCTAATTGATGAATCAGTTCTTCAAATGGGAAGGAGGAAGGAGTACATATTACCCACATGCCAGTGTTTTGCTGTAGGTGGAATTCAGTGAAGAGCTGGGCATTTTGGATCTGCCTTTCTCCTGAAGGGAGTTTTTTCTCTGAAGGCATCAGAGGGGTTTTGTCCATGGTCAAATCTTTGTAGGCAACCAGATGGCTGTTCCAGGAAACAGCTTGGGCAGGGGTGAGTTGTATAACGCCCCCCCCCAACCTTTCCTGTAGCAAAAATTGTGAGCCCTCTCACGACATTTAATCACAACTCTCTTCTGCTTTGTATGGAAATCAAAGCGACAGGATTTTCCCGATTTTATTTATGGAGACAGACATCAGAGGAGCAAGCAAGAGCTCTAAACAAATACATCTTAACCACGAGGCTTGCATGTGTTGCAGATTTTCTGTCCCAGGACAGATGTGCAACCTCGCTCTTCAGAAGGGACCTGAGACCTCTAACCCCTTGCTAAGAACAAAAGATAATAGTCTCAGTTGTGGTATCACATGTGTTTCCCATGAGAAGGGAGACTCTCCAGGGTCACCTCCCATTTGTCAGACTGTCTTGTGGGCACCCCCTGGTGGTCACAGGTGGAGTGGCTCTTTGTTCTTTGCATCTAGAAGTTCTGGGGCTGGAACACTGGTGTAAAACAGTTTTTGTTTGTTTTTTTATGGTCAGCAAGAAAGAAATAACTGACCACCAAGAGAAGAAGCAACAGAAAATGAAGTATCTTCTGACCAAATGGTGTTGACAGGTGGTCATCAGAGCTCGGAGTCCTTGTATTTTTCTCCAGCTGCGTTAGCAAGTTTTTTTTGTACCTCCTCCCCCTCCCCATGCTTTACTCTTCTCATGTGGAAAATAGGAAACTTAAACGAGGTTATTTCTAAGTGTGCTTTCGGCTTTACACGGAGCTACTATCTACTATCTATATGTTTAGTAGGTGTCTTCTACTGAGGTGTTGGATGCCATTTCTGCCACCTGCCTGCACCAGCCCTGAGGAATGGAAGAAAATGTGAAGAGGTCATGTGATAGCTCTTTGACCTCTGTCTTTTAGCCTTTTCTATATGTGGCAGCAGGAGCTTCCATAACATTTCAAAGAGACGATTGTGATTAGAGCATAATGAAAGCCAATCGAAGCAGAGTTTAGTTCCTTCCCAAAGGCTCCCCTCCAATCACTATTAACACCCACTCATTTGGGAGAGACATTGGATGCAAGTTTAAATCCTGCTGAAACCTGAGGGCAAGACCCTCTTTTACACCTATGGGTCCCCCCTCGGTTTAAGGCTTCCTAAGTCCTGAAGCTATAAGTTGTATTTTCAAAGCACATCTCACAGTTAGTTACATCTTACAGATAACAAGGCAATCGATCCGACAATGCCCTGGGGATTTTCAGTATTTGTAAGCAGAGCTACTTAATTGCTCTCTACCTCCATTTCCTTGCCTTTGGAGCTTTGAAAGTCAGAGATCCCATGGGGACATGCTTTGTAAAGGGCCACACAACATTAGTGAGGGATAGTAAAGGCGATTTCACAGTCAGATCCCAAGATGGTACCTGGAAGTTAAAGTGCTTTCCTACAGAACACCAGCAATTACTTCCAATGTTTCTTGGATTAGAATTATAATTCCCCTTCGTGCAACTTGTCCTCATTTGAAGGAAGATAGGTAATGTTTCTTAGGGAAAAACACATCCTACAAGTGAGGAGCTGACTACATAGAAACCCAGAAAGAATCACAAGAAATAATGCAATTCTCATGGATCTGGCTATTAAAAAAATACAATATTTGTTTGAAGAAGAGGACAGAAAAACATTCAAGGTGAATGTTAAATACCCTTAACATTTTCTTTTTAACAATCAACTCCAAGAACAGTCCATGGCAGGTGTAAGAAAAATCAGATCCAAACTGATGAACCCAGTTCATCAAGTGGGAGTTATAAAGTACTTTTAAAGATTAAATAAGAGGAGATGTGTTTTAAATGCCTAACAAAGTAAATGACCAAGAAGCCGTAGTTGCTTAGGAATAGCATCATATTGAGGGAGCCCTGTATGTTTTTGGAAGAAACGTATGGGAGGAACGAACTGCACTGGGAGAGAAATGATGATGAGCTTTCTCTCTAGAGGGGGAACCTCATTATAGGGGGGTCCCCCGTGTATAGTCTATTATCCTGGAAGATGAGCTCTTTCTACCTTCGTAGTTTGATTCTGAGTTTCCTGCCTTGTGACCCTTGAGCCATTGAATTTCCAAGGAGTGACCTCCTTTTCTTGAACCAGTGCCCAGTCCCTTCAGCACCTGTCTTTTTCCACAGGTCAGCCTTGGTGTTCCTCCTGCTTTACATGCACACCCCCCACCTCGACTCTGCCCACCATCCCATCCTTTGCGCCCAGAACGATCCAGGGACTGTATCTCTGCTTTCTTGGCCTCTGTCTCTCATCACGGTCCAGTTGCTCCCTCATACTGCCTGCTTTTGCTCCGAATTGTTCGGCACAATGCCTGGCAGGTTGGGGATAAAGCTTATGGCACGTGGCTGTGTACCTTCCCTCTGAGGACTCCTTTGATCCTGGGGAATGGCCGGTGGTGGGGCATCTACTCAGAGACATGAAGATGGTGGCGCCTACCCCAGAGCGCACACCTAGCTGTTCTGCGCCGCCAGCAAAGACTGGCTTTGCCAAGTTTCCTGCCTTGCTCTGTCATATGTTGTCTCTTCCTACAGTAATCCGGGGACTCTTTTCATCCCAGGGTTTTATTCCAAATGGAATGTTAAGAGGGTTCAGATGGGAGAGACAGGTCAGGGCCGTGGGGGTGGGGAGAGGTGTGAGCTTGTCCAGATCTGTGGCTTTGCCAGGGCTGTTTTTAAGTTGACACAGGGCTAAATAAAAAGCCCCTTGCTTTGATCTCAGGGACTTCCTGGGTAGACTGTCTGATTAGATAAAGATCACGGATCCCCCACCCCCATCCTTTAGGATGTATTCAAAGCTTTGCAGCCATTCTGCATCCTGGGCTCCCGTCTCCTTCCCAAAGTCTGCCTCTCTCTGTCTCGTTGGGTCCTTCCCTGGGTCTTGGGTTTTTCTCTGTTTGAACAGGCAAAGGAGCCTGAGAAAATAAGGTTCTTATTTCCCCTTTAATTCTTAAGTTGTTTAGAAACAAAGTGGAGGCTTTGTTTGAGAGCCTCATATGGACCTCGTCTGGTCCTGGGCATCAAAGGGAATTGGTCTCTGTTTGCAACATGGTCAGCGGCTGGGATGCTAGGAGCAGAGTTGTCGGCAGGTGGAGGGTTTGGAGCGAGAAATATAGTGAGTCCCTGCCTAGGTTCCTCAGTGGAGACAATGGGTGTGAGGTGTACGTGTGTGGGGGGAGATTCTCTTCTCCTAGAGCAACTGAAACTCTAACCTAGATGGGGACACCCAAGAGACACCCAGAAGCTGTCTTTGATGATGAGGAACTGACTTGGTCTTGGGAGTGGGGTCATTTTAAGAAATGCTTGAACCTGAAGAGTTGCCAAATTGAAAATCCTCTAGGCCAGGCCACAGCTTTCCAGCTTTGTTGGGGAGGAGAATCTCCTTATGACATTAGAAAAATGAGACTTTGCAAATGTTTTGTTTTACTTAAGCCTCTGTGCTGACCACTGTTCTAAGTGATACACACACAATTTGCAAAATGTCATTGTTAACTCATTAAATCTTCATGACACCCCTTGGAGCAACAGTACCATTTGGTAATCATATATTACAAACGAGGAAACCAAGGCACAGAGAAGTTAAGTGTCTTTCTCAAGGTCACACAGCGAGCACGTGGCAGATTAAGGATTCAAACCCAGACAGGGTAGCCAAAGAATCTGCCTGCCCACCCCCGACAACTCAACACACACAACACACACACACTTAGAAAATCACTAAGAAAATACATATGGAAAGAAGTTATAAATTTATGAATTCAGTAGTATTTTAAAAATGTTTACACACACATGAAAAATAGTCACTTGTGGGAGGCAGTTGAATGTAGCGGTTTATTCATCAGTTTCACAAACATTTCTTTGAGAGCTCACTGTGTGTGCCAGGCCCTGAGATAGGTGCTGGGATGGGATGGTGCCTGAAACACACCAGGGCCCTGTGTGGAAGCTGAGGCAACAGGCCTGGGCCCAGAGGCCAGGGTCACGTTCACACTGCAATGCCACCGAGGGTTTTCGATGGTGTGGGGCCAGGGTCCTGGAACTTCCTGGAACACAGCCTTTTCCTCCTTGGACCCAAGCAGCTATCATCACTTATCCCAGTGATGGTGAACCTTTTGAGCTCGGCGTGTCAGCATTTTGAAAAACCCTAACTTAACTCTGGTGCCGTGTCACATATAGAAATGTTTTGATATTTGCAACCATAGTAAAACAAAGACTTATATTTTGATATTTATTTTATATATTTAAATGCCATTTAGCAGAGAAAAATCAACCAAAAAAATGAGTTCGCGTGTCACCTCTGACACACATGTCATAGGTTTGCCATCACTGGCTTATCCAGAGAGGAAAAGCCCTGCTCTGGGCAGTGAGCCCCAGAGGGACTTCTTACCTGCTCCGCCCACACTGGACATAAGAATTTTGACTACAATTGTCATAGTCAGGATGCACATGGGTTAGACACCTGTGGGAGAAACTACTAATTTTCTCTGCAGTATCTTCTTTATTTGTCACAGAATCGTTATTTGTTAGCTGGGGCACCTGGCTGCCTCAGATAAAGTAATATATCTCATCGTCTTTTGCAAACTGGGTGTGGCCGTATGACTAAGTTTTGGTCCATGGAATGCAAAGAGAAGTGGTGTCTGTAACTTCTGAAAAGCCCTTTTTCACTTCTTGCTTTTTTTTTTCCCTAACTAGGAAATGAATGTGATGACGTGATGGCTGGAACGTTGGCAGTCATCTTAGACCCAGGAACTGAAAATGGCTTGAAGAGAAATGTGGAGCAAAGAGATTGAAGGAACTTGGATCCCATACCGACCTGGCACTATCTCCTGCAGACTTGTTTTTCACAAGAGAGGAATAAACGTCTATCTTTCTTAAGCCATGGTTATCTTGTTTTTCTCTAACCTGTAGTTAAACCTAATGTAGTTAAACCTAATGCGAGTTGATACAGCATCCCTCTTAAATAATATGTGATGTGGTTTTATTCTGAGTTTTATCTGAACCTTTGTAAAGTACGTAATGTCTGTCCAATATGTTTCTTTTCTCTTTAATCAGTTAAGTTCTCTTGTTTTGAGCCTTGTTTGTCTCCAAGTTCTGCCCTTGGGTTTGCAAACACAGGATGCTGCCACTGCTTTTAGGGTTAAAACGCCTCCTCAAACACAAAGCTAGTGTAAGTATTTCACACAGCAGTCTGAACTCTCTTGGAATTTGGGAACTATATTTGCTTAATGCATGCTCTACCATTTTTTCCATGGATTTGAGTCTTAGGCTCCGGTAAAAACAAAAAACAAACAACAACAACAACATCTGGTGCTTTTCTAGGGCCCCTGAGCCCCTCATCAGTACTGGGGGGTGGAGTGGGGCCCTCACTGCAGGGCATGGAGAGTGGGGCCACAGGAAGGGGAGCTGGGCCTTTCCCTCAAGCTTCATCTGCTGCCTCCACCCCAGACCTTGGAGTCCGGGCCACCTTCTCAAAGCAGGCTTGGCAGATTCTGTTCTTAGGTGACTTTTCAGAACTGCCCGTGCTTCCTTCCCTCAGCCCCCGAGACCCTCATGCTCACTGCAGAGCCCGGCACAGTCTCCATGGGACACAGGCTGGTCAGAGAGCCCCCTTTCTTTAACCAGACTCCAGCCATATGTGTGCCAGGGGCCTGCTGGGCCTCAGGCCCAGGGATGACAGGTTGCCATGCTCCTCCAGGGGTCTCTCTCTGTCTCTCTATTTTTATATCTACTAGTAACTACCTATCATCTATCTATCATCTATCTATCTATCTATCTATCTATCTATCTATCTATCTACCTATCCTATCTATATGTCATCTATCTATCTATCATCTATCTATCTATTTATCTATCTATCTATCTATCTATCATCTATCTATCATCTATCTATCTATCTATCTATCTATCTATCTATCTATCTATCTCTCGTGTGTGTGTGTGTGTGTGTGTGTGTGTGTGTGTGTGTGTGGTGGGGATGAACTTAACTTGCAATGATCTTTTTCCTGTAGGTATTATAGCAACCTTAGAATTCTGAAAACCAACCCTCTTTCTTTTGGACAAATAAATGAGGTAGGATATGGGATTTTTCAAGCCGCCATTTCACCTTTCTTTTTTCTCTTTAGTTCTCTCTTTTCTCTGACCTGTGCCTTGTCTAGCTCTTCTTCTGCTCTCCGACTGACTATTCCCTGTTAGGACTAAGTGAGGCTCATCCCTCAGCCTTGGCTCTGGGACACCCAGACGTGACGGGATCCCCGGCCCTGGGGTGTCTGAGCCGTCTTCTGTGGTTCCTGTTTCTGACTCGATGTAACAACACCTGGCGTGCTGTGCTCACATCCGGTTCATCCAGCCGAAGCCAGCAGGGGCTGATAGTCTAGTTGTTCTTCTGCTGTTTGGTTTTGGCAATTAAATTTTTCAGGGCAAATGGTGGGCAAACTCAAATGCTGGGTGATGGCGAGACATGGCCCCCAGAAGGACTGAGGCCCGGGAGAAGCCCGTTGGTTTCAGAGGACCCTGCTGGGATTCAGAAGGTGCTCAGAGGAGAACCCAATCTTACTCCCTCGCACTCCCACCTAGCGGCTGGCTTGATGCAGGGAAGGGGCGCAGAGGGAACAAAAGTAATCAGGGATACCATCGTCACATTCAAAGGACAAACAGTGAAGGAAGAAATATGGGTTTGGAGCCTCACATATCCAGGTTTCAATATGGCTCTACTCCTATGATGGTGGGCAAGTCTTCCCTGAGCTCCGGGTCCTCACCTGGGCCATTTCAACAGGTGATTGAGATGATTTCCTGATCCAGTGTCCAGCATGAAGGAGATGATCAGGAAGCGGGTGTTTGAGCCTGAACTGGGAGCCAGAGGCTGAGGGTTGGCATTTTCATGCTGCCTCCCAGCTCCTTGGAGTCAGGGCTGCAGGGGAGAGGGAGCTGGGCGTCAGAAGGGGGTGGTGGGGAGGAGGTTGGCTGGAGGCTCTGTTTACCCCAGACGGTGCACACGAAAGAGGGGGAAGTGGGGAGAGGCAGTGCATGCTTCTCTTGGAGGAACCGAGGTGGCTAGTAGGAGTGGCTTTACCACCTGGGACGGGTGACTACAGGTGTCCCGACCACCATCAGCCCATGTCGCCTGCACACCCTCCTCTGTGTGTGGACTCACACGTGCCAAGGGGCGTTAGAATAATGACCTTGTACAATGCCATCCACACTTACTACATCATTTGTTTTTTCTTTTCAGTTTTGCTCACTTTTAATACTTAGTTTAAAACATATGGCCTATACCGAAAATAATATAACAATTGTACATTACCCAATAATCAGATTCAACTAGTATTAACCTTTGGCCATGTACATATTTTTAGGTTTCTTTTTTTTAAAAAAAGGAAATAAGATATTTCCTTTAAAGTTTTCCACATCTCCCCCGCCCACTGCCATCCATTACCAGAAGAAAATGTTATCTTGAAGTTGGTGGTTAGCCTTCCTGTGCATAATTTAGTACCTTTATTACCTAAGTCAGTATCCAGACATCATACGGTATTGTTTTGTGAGTTTTAAAATGATTGAAATTGTATAATACTTTACAAGTCTATTTGCAATTTGCGTTTTTACACATTATACTTTTATGACACATCTGTGACAAGATTCATAGCTCTAGATCAGCGGTTCTCAACCTGTGGGTCACAACCCCTTTGGGGGTCGAATGACCCTTTCACAGGGGTCGCCTAAGACCATCAGAAAACACATATATAATCACATACTGTTTTTGTGATTAATCACTATGCTTTAATTATGTTCAATTTGTAACAATGAAATTGGGGGTCACCACAACATGAGGAACTGTATTAAAGGGTCACGGCATTAGGAAGGTTGGGAACCACTGCTCTAGATTATTTATTTTAACAGCTGAATGGCATTCCATCTCAATAATACAACATGGTTTATTTGGCCATTCCTCTGTTGGTGGACAAGTTAAGTTGTTTCTAATTTTTGATAAGACAAAAAAGGGCCCACGGGAGTGAAATTAGCGGAATTCTGCCATGACAGCTTCAAGTTTACTAGGTGTAGTCAAATGATTCTCTAACGTACATCACCACAAACAGTGGCAATAAGCACTTTGTTTTCTCACCAACTTGCCACCGCTGGGTATTATCAGATTTGTTTTGCCAAATAAAATGGAGCAACTCTGGTTTATTAATTACAACCACGGGAATTCTTCACACCCTCATCTAACCCCGTGCTACCTGTCACATTGTATGATTGTCATCCGAGTTAGTCAGCCCAATGAACCACTCATTTGTGACAAGGGTTTCTGTTCATTCTTTTCTGTGTCTCCAGCAGGGTAAAGGGTGACATGCACATAGTAAGTGCTCTGTACACAGGTGGTGGCTTAAATCTAGAGAATGAAGAGATGAAAGAACAGAGTGATTAGGGGAGACTTAGTGTAGGGGTAGAACCAAGGCTGGTCAAAGAATCAGAACCTTCAAACACTCCATGTCAACCAATGGAATAATTTTAGAAGACTTTTGAGCAGTGTCTACTAAAGTTGTGCATGCCCTATGACCTGTGAACTCCGCTCCCAGTAGAGGTGTGTGCATATGGGCACTAAAAGACACCCGGACTGTTCACAGCAGCACATATATAAAAGCTCCAAAATGGCAACCACCCAAATGCCTACCTATGGTAGAACAGTTAAATAGAAAAGTGCAATACTAGACAGTGATGAGAATGAAGGGCCTATATCTGCAAGCAGGGGTATGGAAGACCCACACAATATGATGTTGAACAAAAGATGCCAGACCTCAAGGAGTATATGCTGTGTAATTCCATTAACTTGAAGTTCAAAATAATGCAAAAAGAACCTAGCATAAAAATCATGATACTTTTGTCTAGCCAGTGTGGCTCAGTGGTTGAGTGTTGACCCACGAACCAGGAAGTCACTGTTTGATTCCCAGTCAGGGCACATGCCTGGGTTGCAGGCTCGATCCCCAGTAGGGGGTGTGCAGGAGGCAGCTGATGGATGGTTCTCTCTCATCATTGATGTTTTATCTCTCTCTCTCTCTCTTCCTTTCCCTGAAATCAATAAAAACGTATTTTTAAAAATTGTGATACTTTTGTGGGAAGTGGGTCATGAGTGTAATGGGGCACAGGAGTGCTGGTAATGTTTTATTTATTTTGTATTGAGGTAAAATGAATATATGATGAAATTCAATTTTAAGCGCACATTCAAAGAATTTAAACAAATACATACAGTTGTGTATTTACCACCATAATCAAGATATGGACCATTGTTATCACCCCAGAGAGCTCCCTTGTGAACCTTATGTTCTATTTCTTGACCTTGGTCATAGGTTTTGGGCAGTTCTCAACCTGTGGGTCGCGAACAATGAAAATACATCCTGCATATCAGATATTTACATTACAATTCATAACAGTAGCAAAATTACAGTTATGAAGTAGCAACGAAAATAATTTTATGGTTGGAGGTCACCACAACATGAGGAACTGTATTAAAGGGTCGCCTCATTAGGAAGGTTGAGAACCACTGGTTACATGATGTGTTCACTTTGTGAAAATTCATTGAGCTGCACACTTATGACACGTGCATTTTTCTAAATACATATTATTCATCAATAAAATGTTCCAAGAATATTTAAAAAAAGATTGGCCCAAAGAATGGCAATTGGCTGCAAGATGGTAGATTGGGTGGCAAAAAGAATGGGGAGATGGAATACCAAAGAAGAGGGAACAGAAAGTCAGTCTGAACTTTTATCTCAAGCCTTAGATTTATGCACTTGCTGTGGGTAAGGGGTGTGAACCAGACTTGATCTTCCAGAACTGAATCTCTGCTGTCTTCCCCTTTCCCCTCTTTATAACATCCTGTAACTGCAAGAGGGAGCACTCAAGAGTGGCTCAGTGGTAGACTTTTTCTGAGACATGGAGCAGGTGGCCTTGGCCTCCATCAGTAGAATCCCCAGGTGAGGATCCTAAAACATCCTCGACAGAAAGTTCTGACCTTCATAGCGATCAGCACAGAGTTCCTTGTTTTCTTTTGACCTGAAGAGTCATGGTCATGTGGTTCTGAGTTGTGAGTCCTTTGGAGCTCAGTTCCTGGTCTTACCTGCGCAGGATCCAGCCATCCCTGAGGTGGGGGGTGGGGGTGAGGGGGTGGGTTGGAGGCTCCTGGGGACAGGTGCTCAGTGGTATGTGTCTCTTCAGCCTCCTCTTTATAAAGACCTCACTTTAGTTATGCTGACCACATAACCAAAGAGTATTAGATCCAGGCTTTTTTTTTCCCTTTCTTCTCCCTGTGCTGAGCTCTCCAAAGGTTACAAAAAGGTGGTGGTGGTGGAAGGGGAATAAAGCAGAGCACAGATAGACAGAGTGAAACTGCATGTCTAGTGGTGTCATTTTAAAGCGGTACTTGTTAAGATCTGCTACCATTCCCGTTCACTAAGGAATTAAAGGTGTACTGCAGTTAGACTGTTCTCTTCCACGGCCTATAAAATATTTGGCCATGACCTTTGTGAAAAGTAAACTTAGCCACATTAAAAATTCCCTTTTATTTTTTAAAAGTCAGGCTTGAAATTTTTATATCCTTTGAGTCATATCCTCGAAGCAATTGGCTGATTAATTCAAGAAATGTTTCTTTCCCAATTCAAACATGACATTTTGAAAATCATCCATGAATTACATGCTCCAAGAATGAAAGGCTTTTCTATGTGATTTAAAAGATTTTTTTTTCCAGTTTGAGGGCAATCATGAATATCTATAAGGGCACATTTATTACTCCCAGAACAGATAGAAAATTAGCAGTCATAAAACTTGTATCCAGCTTTGCTATTGCAGCTGTGTCTCAATCATGCTCCCCCTTCCCTCTCCCCACCTCCCTCCCCCACCCCGCCCCCCGCCAATTCCCCTGCTGTTAAAATGGTTAAGGATGATGTTATTTTTGCCATTACAGGCAAGGAACTGGTCTTTATGTGTTGGCTTTCCAAATCTCTACATAGAGATCTAAAAAAAAAAAAAATCTGTATCTGATCTTTGTTCTTCTGCTGGGGTTCAACAAAGTTTCTAGTCCCACCCTGACTGGGTGGCTTAGTTGGTTGTAGTGTCATCCCATCCACTAAAAGTTTGTGGGTTCGATGCCTGGTTAGGGCACATACCTTGGTTATGGGTTCTATTCCTGGTCAGGGCATGCACATGAGGTAACTGATTGATGTTTCTCTCTCACACTGATGTTTCTCTCTCTCTAAAAAAAAATCAATAAAAACATATCCTCGGGGGAGAATTTAAAAAAATGATTTGCTAGCCACATAATTTTGTTTCTGAAAAGTCTTACCTTCTGATCCAGGAAAATGTCTCTCTTCTAATCCCATAGGGTAAACCAATACTAAACTTCAGAAAAGCCCTGGCTGTAAGCTTTCTGCCCTAACCTACACTACTGTATTCAGGATCTGTATACATGGATATATGTTTCTGTATATACCCACCCAGTAATTACTGAGGCAAGCCTTTAATTAGTCTGAAATTACGCAGGCATAATGGTGACAACCCACACATTTTTCCATTGGAAATTGTAAATGGATGACAAAGAGAAAACCCCATCCTCTCTCCTCACCACACATACTTCCTGAGGAGCTTTTGCGTGACTTTTTGAACATCAGGCCAGAATCACTGCTCACAGGGGTGTTGCTCACTGTGGCTCACAGTGTGGTTCATAGACTAGGACTGGTCTATAGCCAGCAAGGAGATGAATTCAAAAATTAAGAAAAGATGTGCAGAAGCTTTTAGAGGTATTTGGCAGAGTCATTTTCTATCGGTTGCATCTCATCATAAAAATTAGGAGTTTATTTTTTGGTAATAACTCAATGGTATTGAAATTTAGAAGAGCTCTTATCTCTGCTCAGAATGAGATTCAGGTTTCTTTTTTGGTAGAGCGACCACCAGCACAACCTCATCTCCACATAAGCATGATGACACTAATAATAAGATTATATCTGAATAGTGCCTAGTGAGTATTAAAGCATAAAGTGATGTCTTGGTTTGCGAGATGATTCCAGTGAGTAAGAGCAGGGAAGTGTAAATGCAAGACAAGGACGGGAAGAAAGTCAATAAATGGTGTTTAAACAAGCAGGTGACCACCGTGGACAACTGGAGCTCCGTCCCACTGGGAGCTCCGGGAATGGTATACAATGTGCTTGAGACTGGCCCCACTCGAGGGGTGAGGGAGCTGGGCGTTGATCCACCAAGTTTCTGCCTGTCAACTGTTAAGTTCTCCTGGGGGACACTTGCACCTCAGTCTGTCCCTGTGCAAGCCGAGTGGGCCCCACCGGCTAGAATAAGCACGAGATAAAGAGTTGCAGGAGCTTCCAATTGAAAGTTGGGCTGGTATACACAGGTATGGCAAGTGCCAAGCAGATGTGAAGGACATCAAAAGCATCTGCCAATGAGCAGGTAGGATGGGTGTCTTCTCTAACTTATCGATAGTGAACTGAGGTCTGGGTTAGCTCTATAATACCAAGTAGAAGGTGCTGATGGCATGAGAAGGAGCTCTCTCTTTAGTCACCTACCTTGGGCCCATGGAAAGCCCTTTCCACTAGCTTTCATCCCTGCCTTGTGTAATCAGGTAGTGGGAGGTCTACCTCTGTGGCGGAGACTGGCTGGGTACTCACACAGCCCATCTCTGCTTTCTGGCCCTCCAACTAGACTCCATTTCCCAGTCTTCTTTGCAGAGGAGCTCAGTGGACAGATATGTGACAACTGAGTGGGAGTGATGTATAATACTTACCTGCCTGACCTATGCAACTCACCACCTTATGCATATTCTACCTGCTCTTTGTCCTCCAAGCAGGCTGGAATAGAGATGACCCCCAGGGTACCCTAGAGAGTCACACTTGAAGATGGCTAAGCCACAATATGGAAGATGCCTTGATTCCTGGGTTGTGTCTTAGAAGAGAGCCACTGGACCAGAAACATACTCTTCGGATTTTTATTGTGGTAAGCCACTGGGATTTTGAGGATTATCTATTACAGTAACTAGCATTACTTGAAATTTAATGCAACATACACATGTGATCAAATAATTTATTTTTCTTTATATCATTTGCCATTTTCTCAGATTATGTACTTATTTATTGGTTGTCTATCCTCCAACAGGAAGACTTGAATTTGTACACTGCTGTATCTTTGGCATCTGAAACAATGCCTGGCAACTAGGAGATGCTCAATAAATAGTTGTCTAGTCACTCTACCAGTGGTCGGCAAACCACGGCTCACGAGCCACATGGGGCTCTTTAGCCCCTTGAGTGTGGCTCTTCCACAAAATACCACATGCAGGCGTGCATGTACAGTGCGATTAAAACTTCGTGGCCCATGCGCAGAAGTCAGTATTTTGTGGAAGAGCCATACTCAAGGGGCCAAAGAGCCACATGTGGCCCGCAAGCCGCAGTTTGCCAACCACTGCTCTATACCAATGCCCAACCTTCACTGCAGATGGTACATGACAGGCCCTGTTCTTGGAACTTCTCGTCTCTTATCTTAGTTCATTCTCACAATAACTGTATGAGGACATTGAAATGCCTAGAGGCTGGTTAACTTACCTCCTGGTACCCAGCAGTCAAGTAAGGGAGTAAGGACTGGAAACCAGGCTGTTTGATTCAACCCTCAAAATCTTATACCCTTTGCACATTGCCTGATAACATCTGCCAGGTGCAGTGCTAGGAGCTGGGGTTATAGGAAAGCTGAGGCATAGCACCAACCCATGAGGTCTACTCAACAGGCAACAGCATGGGGTTTATGTGCAGTGAGGGAGACAGACAGTCTCTGTTCTTGTCTTGGAGGTCTGCTAGAAATGCCGAGCTCTGCTACTTATCTAATCTGAGCTGGACGCAGCTACAGGATCAAAACTTCTTTTGTATAATGAGAGAACAAAGCAGAATATGTAGAAATGAAGCCAGATCCTCTGTCTCCAACGTGAGACATTATGAAGGGTGGCACAGGGACACTCGGCAGATTTGAGCAAAGGCAGGGTAAGAGGGAGCAAAACAAATAACAAAAAGACAAACCAACCAACCAACCAACCAACCAACCGATCCTGTGAGTGTTGCGAAGAGTTAGGAAGAGAGTAGAAGAAGGGGTTTTGGTTAAGAACGTGGGTTTGGTGATCAGACAGAACTGGTTTCAACCAGCTGGGGTGTTAGTACCTTGGGCCAGTTCACTAGCTTTGTTGGGCTTCTGTGCAATGGACTTAATATGCCTGCCTCCCATGTAAAGTGATTAGCACAGAAGTACAAAGTGTGTGCTCAGGAAGAGTGGCTTGTATAGTAACTATTCTTTGATTCCCAGGCTTAGGATGGAGAACTCCACCCTCCTGGCCACTGAGCTATGAAGACAGAAACACTTGGGAGGCTATAATCATGGCGGACACATCCGAGCTGAAGAGAAAGCTCAGCACCTACCCAGCCTCTCCCTCGGCCTTCCCATGTGCAGCCACTAGAGGGCCTTGGGCATCTCTGTTTGCCGCTACAGTATAGGTTTGCTCTCATGTGGCACCCACAAGGCCCAGTGAATTACTAGAAATGGGACTCTCTGCAGGGGGAGGCAAAGGAGCACAGCATTTGATGAGAATAGCTGCTGAGGGGTCACAGTTCCAGGTGCTTCAGGGAGGGTGCAGAGAGTCTATTCTGCTGTCGACAAACTTCCCATGAGGGAATTAATTACTTGGGGTGACCCTGGGGCTGGCTTGGGGCCCTTATTGAATGAGATAAAGTTCCCTGGTCTTAGTAGATCCTGAGCAGAGGGGTATCGATTTCTGAGGATCACTCATTGGCCTCCTAGAGCTTTGGGACTGAAAACTAGCTCATCCTGATAGAGGCAGATTATAGTTTAGCAAATTTCCAGAGGTGTGAGACTATCCTCATGAGGTACAGAATGCTAGGGGTGTTCTCAGAAGGTGAAGAGCCCAGTAGCTCTCCCCTGCTCCCAATTTACCCTACCTTCCAGCTCTCAGTTAATTAGATCAGCAAGGGCTGATACCAAAATGCTCATTGGAAACATTACTCATCTCAGTTATCCTCACTGTAGGAGAGAAGAGGTCTGGTACCTTTAATCTTCCATTCTAAATCCTTAATATGAACACTTGTGCCATGGCTCCATAACTTGTCACTCTTGTTTCTCTGCTCATCGCTCTCAACATCCCAGTTTTCAGGAAACACCACACTCTTTCCTAGCTACTTGTTTTGGTCCATACAGTTTTTTTTTCCTCAAAATGCATTCACTTCATTCTCCCCCTTTGCTACTTTATGAAATACTAATTCTCCATCAGACCCAACAGGTACTTCCCGATTCCTGCTTCTATTTTCCCATCATACCTTGCACTGACTCTTAATAGAACACATACCAGAGGGTGTTATTGCTGTACATTTTTATCTCTTCTCATCACTCAGTTGAAGTTCTCATGTGTTTCATCTCCAGCCTCTGCTTGAATATCTGTCCTGACAGAGAACTCATCACCTCAAAGGTAACACATTTCATTGCAATCATCTCTCTTTGCAAAAATAGCTGCCCTAGTATCAGAAACCAAATCTGCTTCCCTGATATATAGACCTATTGATTCTCTCCCTACCGATTCAGTTGCTTAAAATTCCTCCAGATATGAATAAGGCTTCTCATTTCATAATTGGAAATAAATCTCAAATATAAACATACTGAGAGTGGGCCATACATGAATAATTCATTCTAAAGTGTAAATGACTGATAAGAGATATTCCATAAGAACAAGAATTTATTAGGCAAACCTAAGGGTAGGATCACTTGGAATACCAAAGACACCAGGAATATGAAGACACCAAATATTTGATATAGTAGAAAGAGCATTGGGCTCGGATGTGAAAGAAGGGTCTTATGTGATCTATTTTATGTGAGTTTTGCTTTTGTCATCTGGAAAAAGAATAATTTGCATTATGAGTAGTTCTACTTATTACCGTAATTGCAGATTCTGTTTGGAAGCAGCCCCACTCACTTGGGCTGTCATAAGCCTTTGCTCTGGCTTGGTCTTCATAGCTCTTTCTTAGCTCTGGGGTGGGGGAGGGGCAAAACGTTGTACCTGTGTCAGTGAGCTTCATCCTCCTGGGGCTGGACTGACATTCTTGGTGCCAAAGATGCTATGACTTACACCACCCACCACCACATCAGTCAATGAGCCTTTTATCCCCACTTGGCTTGAACCTTTCTCGCCCTTACCTCACAGCCCTGCTTCATCAGAGCTCTTTATGGTATTTGCATCATAAATATTTGCAAGTAACACATTTACTGCAGGTAACACATTTTATTATGGTTTTATTATATATTCTCTTTTCCTGGAGTTTTGCAAGTAAAGATTGCATAATAACCAACTCTTTATTTGCCCTAAGTTCCACACCACAGAACCAGGTCAAATTACAACGGCTTGATGCACTAGACTCAATGACTCAATAAATACTTTACAAAAATAATGTAGTTATTTTCCCTTCTTAAAACATAAAAAAATTAGGATTTCCTAGACTTGAGTCCTCCTCCTCTTTTTATATTTATTTACTGTGAATATATTGGTGAAGAAAAACAAGTTAAGGTGGTATTAAAATAAAATAGATGATATGGGGGTCCATGTTATTTTCCCATTTATCTTCCTTTTTTATCATTGCAAAAGTGCTATTCCGTTTTCATGTCTGACTTTCCTGCAGCCTTCTGGACTTACTAAGGCATGAACAGAAATTGTGCCATTCTGAAGCCTTTTAGTAGAATCAAAGCATTAGGCTAATATTGGCCTTTTATTTTAAAAGCCTATTTAAAACCAGGCCTGAGATTTGCCCCCCCACCCCCACCCCCTTTCTTAGTCAGGCAAGGACATTTTGGACACTGAGACTTCAGCAAGGTGCCTCATGACTAAATCATATTTGGGATAAGGTGGGTGTTTCCTTGTTTTGATATATTTCTATTGAGTTATTTTTAAAGACATCATTACACATTCCCTTTCTCCTCCACCTCCCTAAGCCCTGTCTGCACTCTCACAGAAGTGATTAAAGTTTTCACGATGACAACTCCAGAGAAAAGGTTACGCTTAAGTCACATTCATATTAAATAAGTTATAGATAAAAACTTATAATGTTTACAACTTCAGTCTCTTTCCCCCCTCTGCTTGGCGAGGAAACCCTGGATCTGGGTGTGACTTGAACCCCACCCACTGTGGCTTCCAGGTTCTCCTGGCTTCTCCATCTTCATCCTCCTTCCCACCCCACCCCTGGGAGGAGTCCCACGGAAGTCTGTGGGCATCGTAGATGGCAAGGGTGGCTTCAGATGGCAGACACCCATGGCCTGGCGCCCATGCCTAGTGTGATTTATGAAACATACGCATGTGGTCCATGCAAACACACACGAAGGCGGATCAGAGGGACTGCGCTCCAGGCCTCAGATCAGTGCAGTGCGTTTGTGTCCCAAATCCCGGAGCTGTTCTCTCTAATACTCCCTGGCCTCTTGGAACTGCTTGATGTAATCTTCGTCCGAGGGGCTCTCGGTGCACTTCTGCCCGTTGTTGGGAGGCCGGGCTTCGTTATACCGGCTCCAGTCGCCCTTGCAGAGGATCCAGGGCAGCACGTCCACCTTGTAGTGCAGCTCCGCCGAGAACTCAGTGCTGATGAGGTTGGGGGTCCCCGCCCCTTTGCCCCTGGTGATGAGCTGCATGTTGTCCCCGTAGCAGCAGTGCTGGGCGGCCAGCGTGGTGCTCTCCAGGGACAGCATGGAGCGGATGCAGTAGCGGGCGCTGGGCTTGTAGATCTCCAGCTTCTCCTTGGGCCCGCTGGCGTCCTTCCAGCGGAAGTCCTTGCGCTTGATGCGGTCGAAGATGTCCGCGCTGCTGTAGGCCACCTCGGTGGGGTAGGAGCAGGGGCAGCTGGGCAGGTCATTGATGACCTTGTGCATGTACTTCTTTAAGAACTCGCTCTTGCAGCTCATCCATCGCTCACAGCTGTCTGTGTCTGGAAAAGGCCACAGAGAAACCCTCTCACCACATGCAAAACAGATAGCAGGTGACATTGCCATCTACCCCTCCCCCACCCCCTCCCAGAGCCAACCCCTGCAGCCCCTGGAACCACCGGTCCTAGCTCACCTTCCTTTAACTTGGGAAGTTTGAATTTGACTACCTGTACGCCATCACTAGATTTAACCGTCATTATATATGCTTTATAGTTTTTAATTGTTTTTGGAAATATATGACATTATTATCCCTAAGTCTAAGTTTTAGTAGGTATCTACAAAAAGTAAAAATACAAAAGGAGGATATGGGGTTAACCATACCCCATTATCACCCATAAGAAAATTAACAATAACTCAGGGCCATTTTAAATTTCCTCTTTCAATGCATGGTGAAGGGGTAGAAAATGCTTGTAAGTAACATTTGTAGGATTGAGTTGTATTTCTGCCAGTCACTGACCAATTAAAACTAGGTCTAGTGCCCTAACCTCTTAACCTTAAGCAGTAAATGGCAACAATTATTGTCTGCAAATCCGTATGAAAAGATGCCTCCAAAGGGAAGCGGCTGGCTGGTGGCCCCAGCTTTTAAGGAACTTAACATTTAGGACAGAGGCCCCCTTACCTATAAGGCTGGAGCCTGAACCCACCCCCATAGTTGTTGTGTTTGGCCTTTGCAGTATGAAAAATAGTGCATTAATTGCTAACAGTTGAAATCGGTGGTTCCACGTATTAATATGGCTTCCTGGTTTAAAAAACAAAAGATATGTTTATGCTGGTCCTGCATTGGTCTATGGCAGTGGTCGGCACTCGTGAGCCACATGCAGCTCTTTGGCCCCTTGAGTGTGGCTCTTCCACAAAGTACCACGTGTGGGCGCGCACGTACAGTGCGAAGTTGACTTAAAACTTTAAGTAAAGTTTATTAAGTTAATTTTAGGGAACATTATGGAGTGAAAGAAGATGTAGTGTCGAGGATTGAGAAAGGTATGTTGAGATGGTTTGGACATATAGAGAGGATGAACGAAAGGAGATAGACGAAACAAGTATACAAGACGAGTGTGGATGGAAGAGTTGGAAGGGGTCGACCTCAGCGAACGTACCTCAATCAGATTGAGGACGTTTTTAGCAAAGGCCAGCTTAGGAGTACCCTAATTAAGTTAATAACAATGTACCTACCTATATAGTTTAAGTTTAAAAAATTTGGTTCTCAAAAGAAATTTCAATCGTTGTACTGTTGATATTTGGCTCTGTTGACTAATGAGTTTGCCGACCACTGCTCTATGGGAACAACTGGCTGAGTGAACAGGCGAAGTGTGACCACTTGTGCAAACTAAGGTTGAGCAGAAAAAAATCTGGTGGGTTGTCTGGCGGTAGGGAACACAGTCAGTTTCAATGAAGGTTGTGGGGAAGCAGGTTGTGTCAGATCATGGACGTCTTCGACGCAGGTGAGGCTTGTTCAGAGAGCACCAGGTAACCACTGAAGATTTTTTTTAAAAAACTATGTTTATATTGCATTTTTTAGAGAGAGAGGAAAGGAGAGGAATAGAGAGATAGAAACATTAATGGGAAACATCACCCATCAGTTGCCTCTTAGATGCCCCCTGCTGGGAATCGAGCCTGCAACTCAGGCTTGTGCCCTACTGGGTATGGAACCAGTGACCTAGTGGTTCCTGGGTTGATGCTTAACCACTGAGCAACACCGGCTGGGCTGAAGGTTTTTGAGCCATAGTGAGCTACTAATTGAGCTGTACAGTTAGAGGATATATTCAGTGCTGGTATCAATTGTAAGAGTCCAGGGAGGGAACAGCAGGTGTGACCAACAATAGTTAGAGAAAGAAGGCTGCTAGGCCTTGGCGGGCTTGGGGGTAAAGGGAGGAGGACATTCAAGATGACTCACCAGCTCTGACCCAGGTGCCTGGGAGGCTGGTGGTGTCATGAGTGGAAATCAAGTGGCCAGGATGGGGGCAGGCAGCTTGGAGGAGAGCTCGGGTCCTCTTCAGTGGAATGAGGAAGCGAGATGGGGCATCTCTCAGGAGCTCAGCGAGGCCTGGCCTAGTTGAAAAGTGGGGGCTCTTGTGCTGGACTGCCTGGGATCGAACCCCGAATCTACTATTTAGTAGCTCTGTGACCTTGAGCAAGCTGTTCTCCCTCACTGAGTTTCAGTTTTCTCATCTCCAAACTGAAGACGTAAACAGCGCCTGCCTCATGAAGTGAGATGAGGATTAAATGGGAGGGAGCACAGAGAGGACACGAGCAGGGAGTTGCCCACAGGGGTGTGCTGAGGCTCCTTTGGGCTCTGAGTTCTCCGATCCCAGCCCTGCGAGCCCCTGACTGAGCAGTAGCTGAGAGAGTGGAGATTCCATCCTGGGAAGTGTGTGTCTGAAAGTCAGTGGGGGTCTCCTTCAGAGGGCAGGGTCTTCAGAAACAACATTCAGTGCAGCTCCAGAAAACGGCCTTGCATTTTCCCTCCAGAGTGGCCGGTCATCAAAATTCATGTACCTAAAGTACATCCATCGACTTATTTTTATCCATCAAACTTATGTAGATGTCCAGTGTGAGCGACATGTTCTAAACCCTTTACAAATACGAACTCATTTAATTCTACAACAACTCTATAAGGTAGGCATAGTTCCTCATACCATTTTACAGATCAGACAACGGAGGCAGCACTGGATTAAGAAACGACCTTGTGCAAGAAACATGCTGGCAGAATTGGACACCATATGAGGAAAAGGAAACATTTAAATGGATCCAAGGATGACATTGCAAAGGCAAAAGGAATGTCCAAAATACTAAATCAATATTTGAATAAAAAAGAAAAAAAATCTTACCGACTTCAAACAGTTTGGTGGCATTAAATTCCTCGCTTCCCGCAAGCAGACTCACTTCGGTGGCAGCTGTCCTGAAGGTGTCTTCAATTCCTAAACACAGACAGGGCTCATTTTCCCCTGGTTATATGGAAAAAGCCCCCACCCCCACCTCCACCAATTAAAAAAACAAATACACCTCAACAAAGCCTTTTTTTGTGTTCATTACTATTCATGGGTAGAAACTTGCCAACAGAGGAAACAGTAAAAAGCAGGTAGCAGAGCATAAAATATATTAAAACCCCAGATACCGTGTGCAGCATGAAATCAGATCCAAATGTGCCTGACTGAGTCCTAAGGAACTCATTCACTAGGTCCAAGAGTGCAGTGTTGGGCAGTGGGGGACACACATCAAAATGGTTGTCTGCCTGGTGGTGTCAGGATGACAAACTAAACTAAAGGCAGTGGCCAATACCAGTCTAGAAGTCAATACCAGTCTTAAGGACAGACGGATTGACTGGGTTCAATCATTACTAGCTGTGTGACCTTGGGAAAGCCACTTAACCTTTGTGTAACTATTTTCACATCTGTAAAATGGGGAGAAATAAAGGACCCACCACACAGAGTTGAATGAATTAAATGAGTTATGTGTAGAGAAAGCACTTAGACTAAGTAGTAAGTAGCAAGAGTTCACTGATGTTGTTCCTTGAATATTTGTCTAGCTCATTTTGAGGATGCAGTAGTCCATAGCCAAAGACCAGGTAGCTCATATTCTGGGACTTTTAGCATTGTTGATAATGCTTCAGAAAGAGTAAGCTGGGCCTGTCATTACTTGCTTGGAGGGACTGAACCCAGCTTGCCTCAAACTTCTTGGCTCTCCTCCCCTCCCAAACTGCCACCCCACCCAGGCTTCCTTTACAGACAGGAATCCTGTGCAAGCCGAGGCAGTCAGGCGAGGCAGGAGTTGTGGGATGTAGACGGGTTGGAGAGCCTGGGCTGCCTATTGGGCATGACTTGATTTCCTTTAAGGGCCTCTCTTTGATTTTAGGTGAGGCCCCTTGGACTTATTTATAAGGTTGACCTATGGGACAAGCTTTTACAGTGCTACTAGGCCAGGGAGACCACCTGCCCCGCAATTCTTTTCAATATGGTTGAGAATCAACACACTGAATAAGGAAAGAAATCCTGTAAAAAAAATCCTTCATGTTCCAAGAGAGTCCTGAAAAGCTGGAAGAGCCGGGAACAGAGAGGCAGAAAGGATGGAAGGAAGGCAAGGTCTGATGAGAAGAAAATGTGGGGACAGGGCTGCCAGCCACACTGCTCTCAGTGTGAGAGAAAATGAGGAGGCAACATTAAAAATGGCGACAGAGGAGACCCTTCCCCTAATAAGCTGTCTAAATGGACCATCTTGGGTCTGGATGCCAGCTCCGGAAGAGGAACAAGAGGCAATCCCCCGAGCCCTGACTTTAAATGCTGTCTGTGTCCATGTGTGGCTGAGCCTGATGCCCTTTCTTCTGCTGGAGGTGGAATAGTTTCATGGTTAAGAACGTGGTCTCTGGAATTACCGAAACCGGTTTGGCTCAGTGGATAGAGTGTCGGCCTGTGGACCGAAAGGTCTCAGGTTCGATTCCGGTCAAGGGCATGTACCTGAGTTGCGGGCACATCCCCAGTGGGAGATGCAGGAGGCAGCTGATGGATGTTTCTCTCTCATCGATGTTTCTAACTCTCTATCTCTCTCCCTTCCTCTCTGTAAAAAATCAATAAAATATATTTAAAAAAAAAAAAAAAAAAAGAACGTGGTCTCTGGAATTAGACTGGCTGGACTTGAATTCCAGGTCGATCATTTGCTGCCTGTGTGACTCTAGGCAAATGAAGCCAGTGTCTCAGTTTTCACAACTGTTAAATGGGCACAATAATAAATACCTATTTCATAAGGCTATTGTAAAATTAAATGAAATAATACATATAATGACCTTAGAGATTTGCTTGATACCAAAATACTAGAAAAATCCTATTTTTCATAATCATATTTTTGTTTCTTCTTCAATACCTTCACCATCTTCATATTTATCTTCATTTTCTTTTGCTTCCTCTTATCTTCATCATTATCCTTTTTATCTTCTTCAGATTCTCCTTCTCTTCCTTCATTTTCTTCCTGTACTTCTTTTCTTCCTTATCATATTATTATTATTTACTGGAGGCCCGGTGCATGAAATTCGTGCACAGGAGGGGGGGGTGTCCCTCAGCCCAGCTTGCACCTTCTCCAATCCAGGACCCTTCTGGGGATGTCTGACTGCCAGCAGTTGGATATCCCTCTTGCAATCCGGGACTGCTGGCTCCTAACCGCTCACCTTCCTGCTGGCCTGATCTCCCTAACTGCTCTCCCCCACTGGCCTGATCTCCCTAACTGCTTTCCCCTACTGGCTTGATCCCCCTACCTGCCCTCCCCTGCCAGCCTGATCCCCCTAACTGCTCTCTCCTTCCAGCTTGATCACCATAACTGCTCTCCTCTGCCGGCCTGATCACCCCTAACTGCCTCTGCCTTGGCTCTGCCACCATGGCTTTGTCTGGAAGGACTTCTGGTCTAATTAGCATATTACCCTTTTATTAGTATTGATTGCTTTATTTCTATCCTTCCAAATCCCATCCTTTCAGACTTCTAACTCAGCTTTATTCAGGAAATTTTCACAGGAAAAGCATTTTGATGTTTGCTCCATTTTCTGAAATCCATCTGCATGGCTGACAGGGCGCCAGCACAGCCACTTCTGATATTTCAGCCCTGTTTTCTACACACACCCCTTGGCTGACACACACATGCTCAATCTTATCCTTCACTCCTCAGAAAGCCCTTTGCCCTTCCGCTTTATTTATTTATTTATTTATTTATTTATTTATTTATGTGTGTGTTAATCCTCTCCTGAGGATATTTTCCCGTTGATTTTTAGAGACAGTAGAAGAGGAGAGAGAGAAACATTGATGTGAGAGAGACACATAGAATGGTTGCCTCCCACATGCGCCTCGACCAGGGCTGGAAACGGAGCCTGCAACCAAGGTACATACCCTTGACTGGAATTGAACCCAGAACCCTTCAGTCTGTGGGCCAATGCTCTATCCACCGAGCCAAACCATCTAGAGCTCTTTCACTTCTTTTTTGGTCCAAATCTCAGCCTTACAATTTGAGAGCAGAGTTTAGGGGTAGGAAACGGAAGTTCTGGGTGCAGAGATTAACTTTTCTGTGCCTGAATTTCTTTGAGATGAAGCCATTTGGAATATGTGGTTTCTTGGGAGAGCCTAAGATATTATTTTAGACTAGGGGCCTGATGCACAAAATTCGTGCAAGGGGCTTGGCCCTCGAAACCCTGGCTTCGTCCGGAAGGTCACTTGGAAGGACATTTGGAAGGTTGTTCGGCTGTCCAGTCTAATTAGCATATTACGCTTTTATTATTATAGATTGGTATTCTATCTGAAGTGGGGAACACGCAGTGAATGTAAAACTACAGACCAGGAGTTGGTAAACTTTTTGTAAAGGGTCAGAGAGTAAGTATTTCATGCTTTGTGGGTCACATATGGTCTTGGTCACATACTCTTCCTTCTCTTTATCCTTCTTTTCTTCTACTTCTTTTTCTTCCCCTCCTTCTTTTTTACAACTGCTTAAACATGTGTAGACCACACAAAAACAGGCTGGAGTGTGACAACTACTGCTACTGACAGTCACAATTATTTTTCATCTCCAACATCTTTTCACCTAGTAAGCTCAAGGACAAGACTGAACTTGAACTTGGAGCATAAACCCACCTGGGCAGTTTGGACGATCACACGTCCGAGACTCTGTGGCGGTGCACGCGTAGCCACAGGACCTGGTCCGCTTCTGGTTGCCGTTCCCACAGGTGACGCTGCAGACAGACCAGAGACTCCAGTCGCCCTCCCCGTCGGTGGAATCTGGAAGGGAGCCAGGGAGACAGTCACAGCCTCACCAAAAGAGTCCCCAAACCCACCCGACAAGCAGCCTGCCAATTGTCCCCCTGAATTACTCTCACTGTTGGAGGGGCCCAGATGCCTGCTCGAGTCAAAAGGCTTACAGCTCCAGGGCTCATTTTAGGGATATACCTCATGCAGGCAGTGGCTCTGTCTGAGGATTTGGACACTGATGTAGTCAGCCCATGACCAGGGCCTGACAGCCCCAACAGGTGCCGAGTGAGTGCTGATTGAGAATGCATACATTTGCAGAGCATAGGATCATGAAATAATATGATAGGTATTTAGATGACCACCATTAGTTCCTTACCTCCCTGTGCCTACATTTACAGTGAAGAGAGAGAGAGAGAGAGAGAGAGAGAGAGAGAGAGAGAGAGAGAATATGTCCCCTAGAATCTGTGTGAGCTTTGGCCTTAGGAGGCCTGGCAGCTTCTGACTTTTGCTCTGAGGAATCCAGTTGAGGCTCAACCTGTGAATTATGGGACACCACATGGAAAGAGAGAAGTCACATGAAGGCCCACCAAAACCCTAGACATGCGAGTGAAGCTTTCATGAAGCTTCCAGCCCTTCGCAGTGGACAGCTGAATGCGGCTGACGCCCTCAGGAGTGGAGGGACTGCCCAGTGTGGCCCTGCTTGAACTCTCGAGCTATGAGATCATAAGAAATAATCAAGAGCTGCTGTTTTCAGCCATGATGTTTGGGGATGTTTTGTTACACAGCAGTAGACAACAGATACACAATGGTGAAGCTACATGGTTCTTTGAGGTCATTGCTCAACATCCATCTTACTGAGCCCCTATTACATGCCAGGCACAATTCCATGTATGTAGGGTATATCATTAAATAAAACTTCCAACGATTCCCTGTGCTGGTGGAACTAATATTTTAGTGAGAAGAGTCAGCCAATAATTAGTAAACAAAAAATGAGTAAATTATACAGCAGATTGGAAGTCGGTGAATGACATGAAAGGAGAAGCAGACCAGGGTAGGGGGGTCTGGATAGTGAGAGATGGTGAGAGGCCGGTGTATTATCAACAGTAAATTTGTCTTTTTAAAAATAAGAAACTAAACCCTGGAGTGATTGAGTGACTATCTAAGGTCATAATGGAGACAGAAAGGTACACTTGTGCTCTAGCGCTAAACTCTTAATCTCAAAAGCTTGGCTCTTTCCGAAGCATCTCCACTCAGTAGTCACTTCTCCTGGTTTAGCCAAATGCTTCTACAGCCTGGGCCTCTGTGGGTGCCAAGCGCAGAGGTACAGGCATGTGCCTTGCAGGGAAGGGGTCCTCTCCATTCATAACAGGTCGTGGTGATTATTATTATGTAGGTCGGGCAAGAATGCAGTCCACACATGTTTCTACCTGAACTGCGGGCCCGGTGCCAGCCTCCCGGGCTGTTGTTTACATGGAGTTCACTTTGAACACTCCTCAGGCAAACACAGGGCCCCCGAGTCTCCTCAGCCCATTCAGCAGAGGTAGGCTGGGGGGTGATTCATGGTGTTCTCTTCCCTACTCCAGAGTAGAGCGTTTGCTCACACATCGACTGCCCCCGGGGGCCCCATTCATTTCTATTCCCTCCCCAAACAAATTTTTCCAAACTTTGATTTTCTTCTAAGAAATGGTTTTCCAACCACATGGCCAAGCAGATGTTTGAAACGACTGCTTTGTGTGATGGAGCTGGGCCTGCTTCCCCAGCCTTAGCCTTCCTCCTCGCTCCCCTCTCTTACTGGGCATGAACAGCGGAACTGGATGCTTCCGGAGGGACACATCACAGAGTTAGGGGCTGCTGCTGCTCCCTCTGAGACTTTGCAGTCTGGGATCTCTTGCTAATTTCACCAGGAACACCAGAGGGTGCCTGGAACAGCCATGTGACTTCACTCTTGTCAGTGGGAGCATCCGGGTGCAGAGGGTTATACGCACCTGTGACCACATTCAACCACAACCTATATGCACCCACGAGGCCAGGTTTGTTAAAGGGAACAACAACGCTGAGTCACAAGCAGAGATAGAATGTCTTTAGGTTCATAGGAAGCGGGCAGTGGGTCAGACAGAAAAAGCTTATTGTACCACAGAGGTAGGGTCCATGTGACCTGTGTGATGAGACAGGCATAGGACACAATCCCATGATGCCAAGAGGTGTCCTGCTTGACTCAGCAGAAGCAACAGGGCCCCAACCATCTAGAAATCTCTTGCAACCTTTCCCTCAGTGTGGCAGTAATATGGAGAGCTAATTTTGGGCAATGTCACCCTGAACTTCGAGATTTTAGCATTAAACTCACCATGATGCTTATATTAGAACCTCTGTACTAGATATGTTCTTGTTTTGGGATCTTGGATCAAAATTATTGGGTGTTAATAACTGTCAGATTATGTGAAAAGTGATGTCCATAGTTCCACTTCCCTTTGCTTAGTCACCTCTCACACCGACCCTAGCCTGGACCACCTGACTTGCTTTGGCCAATGGGAACATAGCAAGTGGGATGCAAACAGAGGCTGCAAGAGTGCTCCTGTATTAGGGCTTGGCCTCTACCTGCAGGGAACTCTTCCACCACCATGTGAGGAGCCCGGGGTGGGTCCTGAAGGGTGAGGAAGCAGGTGGGAAGAGGCCCAGCCATCTCCCTCCCCAGCTGCCCAGCTGGGATGCCAGCATTGTGAATAAAGCCATCTTGGACCTCCAGCCCCCCTCCCCCACCCCCCCCCCAACCAGCCCAGAGAAGCCACTGAATTTTGGGGTGTTTTCTGAAGCAACAAAAATTAACTGTTATACATATACCATAACACTTTCCCTAAGATATGTTCTCTCAATGGTTAGCAGACTCCAGAACCATGAAGGAGTTCTCATCCTAAAAAGTGGGTTCTTCATGCCTTTATTTTAGGTGCTCACAAAGCCATTTATTTTCCAAACATTTTTTATATGGGGCCCTCAGAGTTAGGCACAGAACATTATATCGCCAGGCATTTAGTCATTTCTACTGGGCTAGTAATGAAATAAAACCACCTCCTAGGAAGGTGTGTATGTCAGCTCACAACCCTAAGCCTTCATAGCATACTGTCCCGGATGAATGCTCCAGCAAAGGTCCTCTCCTTGGTGGTTTCTATTTGTTTAATGTGTTCAAAGGACAGAAAGGGAACTTCTCACAGTGAACAAAGATTTGAGGGCAGGCGTCCTTTCTGCTATAATCAAACACTAGTTCTCATTCGCTCACCTACCAGGCAGGGAGCATTGCTCAGAGCAGAAACTGAATGTGAGCAGCAGCAACTGCAAAGATGGCAATAATGACAGTAAAAAACAGTCCCTGAGATTTGACAGCCCCTATCTGTGACATCCAATTGCTCGGCGAGGGAAGAAAACAATGCACAGTACAGTGAGTGACAGCTGGTTTTCAAGGATGTCATTTAAAATTTTAAAGTAGTCATTATACTGTTTCAAGCACTAGAGTTCAGTGGCCCAGTCACGATGTTTGGGCAACTGAAGTGACTCGGGTCTTGAGTCAGCTGCTGGCGAGCCTCCACCACTAATCCTAGGAGATAGTGGCTACCCATTATTGAGGGCCTGCTTTCACCAGCTGCCCTGCCTAACACACTGATTTAACTCCTGTCACAATTCTGCAAGGTAGGTGGAAATAGCTTATTTTTACAGGTAAGGAAATTGAGGCTCAGAGACATTAAGGTACTTGCCTAAGGCCACACAGCTCAAACTTGGCAGAGCTAGGATTAGATCTGAGGTCTGTCAGCTCCTGCTCTATATCCTGTTCTATATTTTGGCATTCTAGCAGTTCTACTTCTGGCCCAGATTGGCCTCCTTTCTTTAAGACAGTCACTTATGTGGCCACAATTTAACATTACAAAGGAAAACCCTTGAAAAAATCACTGAAATCTATTAAAATAGGATCATGACCAGTTAAAGAATTGCAAAGAATTGAGTCTCAACCTCGGTTACAATAAGCAGTGCCCATTAAGTTTATTTTTCAGATTGTTCTGAACAACTTTGGGAATGGTATACTTCTATTTAACAGAAAGACATTTATTTGAACTCTTTTGTCGCCCTGGGTGAGACCCTCAGTATTTACATAGAAGGTATTTAAAATGCAGTATCTCAAACACATACAGTCCAAAGTTGAGCTTACTGTTTTCATGATCACAAGTTAGGTCTAACTAACTTCTGTTGTGTACTTTATAATTTATTCTAAAGATGCCATACTATTTTATTTATTTCACCTAGAATTTTTTTGAAATACTCTTTGGCCACATACATTTCAATTCTTATTAAAAATCCTACCTTCAAAAATCTGAGATCAAGATCCTCCAGAAAGCCCAATTCCTGTAGCAATGTCAGCCTGTCTCAGACAAGGGAGCCGACACTTAGGTACAATGATTTGTGCTGCTTTGTCATTGCATGAGCCTCTCCTTCCCAAGCAGTGTGGTCACTCCCTGTATCCTCCACAGCATCTAATCTAGGGCTACATACTTGGAAACGGCACTATAGTTTCTTGCTGATTGAAATAAAAGAGGATTCAGCTCGGCCAATGCTGTAAGGAATTCTGAAAATCACATGTTCCCTGTGAGCCGGTCTCAGAAGCAATACTTCATTCATTTTGCAAATACTACTGAGCATCTGCGACATGCTGAGAGTCTTGGCACTACTCCGAGTGTGGCCCAAAGGCCAACTATGTCAGCCTCACCTGGGCTCCCACCCTTTTCTACATCTACGGCATCAAAACCTTCATTTTAACAAGACCCCCAGGTTGTTTGTGTGCATATTGAAGTCTAAAAAACACTGATTTAGAAGTATTACAAGGGACATATTTTTCTTTATAAAGTAGCAATCCTGATATCTAGTCTAAAGATGAGGAAGTTACTAAGAGAGACTCCAAAATCACAAAAGATTGAGTTTCTTCATGGCCCAGGAATGCTGTAAGATTCAGATGCAAGGCACTCTGCGGGTATCGTAGGCCCGGAAAGCTGGAGTGAGGGTGGATGAGGCAGCCACAGTAATTGCTCCAATAGAAGCAAATTCCATCCTCAAGATTGAAATAGAAGATGTTCTTAATTTCATGAATTCAACTGAAGGTGCTCTATAAAAGCTTTAGTGGAAGAGATGTTTCTAATGTTAGTCTTCAAAATTCAGTGAGCATGGGGATAGCCTGCTGACCTTGGTTGAAAAAAGAAACAAAGACAGACTGAGCCTAGGTCTCGCTGTTGGACATTCTGGTTTAGTAGAAAGTCGGCAGTGGCCCTCAACCTGAGCTGCACATCACAGTCACTCATGGAGCTTTAAAAAACAGATGTCTGGGCCCCGCCTCCAGAGATTCCCAACTTACTGGTGAGAGAAATCTGGGCACTAGGGTTTCAAACAATTTCCCAGGTGAGCATAATGAGCAACTGAGAACTGTTGATTTTGAATACTCAGTGTTCCAGAGGCTCCTGAAAAGTTCATTCAAACATAGATTTTGGGGACCCACACCCAGAATATCTGATTCAGGCGGCCCAGGGACCAGGAAACTGAACATTTGCATTTTTATCTTGGCTCCAGATGATGCTGATGCTGCCAGTTTAGGGACCACACTTTGAGGACCATTAGGATAGAAGGATGGGGTTGGGACTAGGATTGGCATTTTTAAACATGCAACCAAGGGATTCTGATGCCAAGGGTCTAAGCCCCACACATAGAAAAATTGTTCTGTGTGGGCTGGGCAAACAGGTGTAGCCACAGAGCTGTGCAATGTCAGTCAAGCACCCAGGATCCTGTGTGCTTTGTTTCTCTGTTCAATAGCACTGTTCCAATCTTGTATTCCTATCTTCCAGTCCAAGTGACCATTTCTAGATCCACTCCCCTCTCCTAAAGGATGTGTTTCCTTCCCACCCCCGCACAAGAGAGGCAGAATAAGATAGTGATTAAGAGGACAGACTTTGGACCAACTGACTGAGATAAATCCTTGAGGTCAAGTTTCTTAATTTCTCAGGCTTCAGGTTCCCCATCTGTGAAATGGGGCACCTGGCTCAGAGAGCTGATTAAACGAGCGCTGCATGTTAGATGCCGTGAAGAAGGATTGGTGCATGTTAAATGCTATATGTGTGTTGGCTACTATTCCGAGTCCTTCTTCCTGGGAAGTAGATAAATTGGACTTCCTCTGGGAATGCGGAAGTTTTCAGGAGTCTCCTGGCTGGAAGGGGTTTGGGAGCTCTCTTTCAGCTCCCCTCGCATTTGATGTGTATTTCCACAATGGCACTATTTTGCTTTATCAGTTAATTTTTCTCCCCTTGTCCACAGATAGGTGAGGCCCACTGTAGGGAAGGACTGTGTCTTACTCATTTTTTTTATTCCCAGCACCTAACATAATACTGATCACAAGATATGCTCTTAATAGATGTCTGTTGAGCCCTGACCTGGTGGTTCAGTTGATTGGAGCATTGTCTCATACACCAAAAGGTTGCAGGTTCAATTCCTGGTCAGGGCACATATCTAAGTTGTAGGTTTGATCCCCAGTCAGGGCATGTGCGGGAGACAACCAATCAGTTTCTCTCTCACATTGATGTTTCTCTCTCTCTCAAATCAATAGAAACATATGTTCAGGTGAGGAAATAAATAAATAAATAAATATCTGTTGAACAACTAAATGATGCAGCTGGAAAAAAATTATCTTGCTGTTTTGGAAGTTGCTTAGTGGGAAGAAATACCTCTCCAACATACAACTGGTCTTTCTGCTAAAACACAGGTGTAAGGGTGAGAGTTCATGACAGTGTTTGCACCTAAGTCTGCTGATGGTAAAGCCACAGAATATCCCAATGATGGATGCATTTATAAGACTGCAAATATTCTATAGCAAAAGGCACACTGTCTGATTTCTCACAAAGGCTGCTTCTTCTTATTGGACACACAGAATACATTTCCCAGCCTCCCTTGCAGCTATGTGGGGCCAAATCATCAGGTCATGCCAATCAAATTTGAGCAGATGTGATGTGTGTTATCTCCAAGCCGAGGGGTTTAATAGCATGTGTACATTTTTCAGGCTGCATTTTCCACCTTGGCTGAGCTGGTTATTAGAGCATCCATTGGATAACTCTCAGGCCCTAACAGTTGGAGGAGTACCAAGATGGAAGGAGCCTAGGTTCTTGAATGCCTGAGTGGAGCTGAGTTCCCCTTACCCTGTCTCCCATTTCAAATTAAAAATGAACTTCTATTATTTAAATTACTGAATTTGAAAGTTTTGTTACTTCACCTTACTCTAAAACATGAGACAGTAGAAGTCCCTACTTGGGGTCTTAAAATTTATTGGTGGGGAGGTCTCATTTGGACAACCCTTGAAGCATATGTTCATATGGATTCTCAAGGGCCACACTATTGCCAATGTCAAACATAACACAGTGGCCTGGTCAAAGAAAGCAGCCGATACATTTCTTTTACCAAATTAATTTTCCATATGCATTTTTACAGTAAAATGTACAAGAAAACTGATTTGCTGATTTCTTCCTTTTTATAAACAAAACTATTTTTTTTTTTTTTGGAAAAATGGAAGAACCTCAAAGACCCCTGACTGAAAAAAAAAACTTCTCTCCTAGGATAATTGGTGTGATTTTAAAATTATAGTCTTTCCAGAAAAATGTGGCTGCTGGTGCCTCCTTGGGGCTTCTGTGGAATAGAGTCTTTATGAGGTACGCCTCATAGAAGACCAAAAGCCACATACTGTAAACTGGGTTTTGCTTGGCTCCATTTCCTCATCATCCTCATTTATTCTCCCCACCAATTTTATATTACTGGGTGGTAAACTCACCATATTCTGGTTGCTCTTTGGTTTCAAAAGTCCGGTGGCCTGGGGCCGGACGGTCCCACCCCCGGGGAGGGTTGAGGAAGTTGCTGTCATCTGAGGTACTGTCGTACTTGTAGTCCTGGTCCCCGCTGTTGGCCCTCGACAAGGACAAGGACCTCTGCCACCAGGCCCACCAGTCAGGGGATGGGACTGACCAGCTGGGCTTAGTCTCCGGATGCTGATCTTTATCTGCTTCAGAGTCAGGACCGTCCACCACCTCTATGGTGACCTGAAGAATTCAGAACAGGCCAGGGTCAATGAGGAGTCAATAGCCTCCAAGCTGGGTGACCCTTGAAAGAAAGTCTGGGATACCAAAGACAAATGATGGATGTGTCCCTCATGAAGGATAGCAGAGACTGCATGGTGATACAGAATGGCAAACATCCAGGGATGGCCCAAGTGAACCCCACGATTACAGAGAATGAACTACGTGGGCCTTGGGTGGAAGGAGACAATTCATCACTTGGGTCACTGGTTTACTGAAGATTACATTGCTGGGAAGTCTCTAATTCAAGGAATAAACATGTATTATATATGTTCCTGAAGTGCCTCAAGAATAATTATAATAAAACTGAACACTTATTGAGTACTATCTCTGTACCAGGCATGGTTCCAAGTGATCTGCCATATATTAACTTAGTTAATCCTCATAATGACCTTATAAGTTGGTTGATTGGCCCCTATAATTGATTATCTGCAAAGACGGTCCAGATAATCCCTCCCATCTTTGTATGTGGGTGCCACACCTCCCATCAAGAGGTGCAGTTGACTTCCTCTCTCTTTCTATCTGGACTGGCCTTGTGACACACTTTGTCCAGTAGACTGTGGGAGGAGTTACAATGATACAAATCTCATGAGGTCTTGCAGCTTCCATTTTCATTCTCTTGGAATGTTCCTACCATTAGGTAAGGAAGCCAAGCCTAGACGACTGTTTGCATAGAGACCACATGAAGAGAGAGGCTGCAGAGAAGAGAACTGAGGCTCCTCAGCCACTGGCCAGCTCCATGGTCCCAGTTGTATGAGTGGGGCCATCTTGGATCCTGCAGCCCAGTTGGGTCATCCCATCTGATATCATGTGATACAGAGATGAGCTCTGCCGGTTGAGCCCTGCTCCAATTCATGAACCATAGGGACCATGAGCAATCCGATGGTTACTGCTTCAAGCTACTGAGTTTTGGGGTGGTTGTCAGACAGCAATGCATAGCTTTTTATAGACAGAGAAAACTGGCACACAGATAAGTTAACAACTTGCCTAAAGTCACACAGCTAGTATCTGGCAGACATGGCTAGTGTAGCTCCGGAGCTCACACTCTTACCCCAACTTTGCCACACTGCCCCTCTCAACAAGTAAGGAACAGAGGTATTGTCCCCTCATGCAACCAAGGGAGCAAAGAGGCCACAGATGCGGGTGATGCTGGATGCCACAGGTTGTGTAGAGATGTGAACACAAGGTCCTCAATGTCCAGGCTTTCACAGCTGGGATTTTCACTTGTCCTGAGGTCCAGACCCAGCACATACACCCCTCAACCAACCCTCAGGTTCAAAACAGATAGTCCCAGAGCCAAGGTTAGAACTTGCTCTCTAATTTACTGAGCCTCGTTTGGAAGTCACAGGGCTGGAAGAATGCAGCTTCTTTGGCTCTGAGAGACAATCAACGTAGAGAAACTTGTTTCAAAAATATAATAAAAACTCATCGGGTTCCTTTGGCCATCACATAGCTCTTGCAACACCCCCTGGATGAGTTATGTGCAAATGAATCAGAAACACGTGCTCCAAGTAATCAGCGCAAGATGTACTGGGCAGATGGATTTCTAGTTTTGCCCTAACCCGACGTTTGAGAGAGTTGCTGGTATGCTCTGCCAAATTGCACCAGGGTGTGCCCATCCTGAGACAAACAGCCTCTTCCTTTTGTGTTAGGAATGGGAAATTTTGCAGTCTGCTCCCTTTACCATTTAAAGGAAGTTGCCCAGCTGATAGTGAGCCTGGGCTGTGGCCTTGTGTGGTCCAAACACAAGATCAAGAGTGTGGCCTTCAATACCAGAGTATACTTGGGCTGTGGCAGATCAAGTGTATCTTTCCTCTGGTGTGGAATGCCTAGAAGCACACCGTTCGATTTATTCCATGCTACCACCATTACCCCAGTCTTTGCATATCTATACTAATAAAAGGGTAATATGCTAATTAGACTGGGGCAACTGGCCATCTTCCGGACGTCCGACTTCCTTCCAAAAAAAGCCATGGTGGTGGAGGCTGAGGCAGAGGCAGTTGGGGATGATCAGGCAGGCAGGAGACAGCAGTTAGGAGTGAGATCAGGTTGGCAGGGGAGGGGACTTGGGGGCGACCAGGCCTGCAGGGGAGAGCAGTAGGGAGCAACTAGGCCAGCAGTGGAGGGCAGTTAGGGGTGATTGGGCCAACAGGGAAGGGCCATTTGGGACTTCCATGCCGGAAGGGGATAGTCAATGTGGTGACCTGGCCAGCAGGGCAGGGCAGTTGGGATGACCAAGTAGGCAGTGGAGGGCAGTTGGGGCAACCAGGCTGGCAAGGGAGGGCAGTTAGGGGCGACCAGGTCAGCATGGAAGGGCAGTTGGAAGCATTAGGTAGGCAGGCAGGTGAGTGGTTTGGAGCCAGTGGTCCTGGATTGCAAGAGGGATGGTTGACTGTGGAATTGGACCTAAACCGACAGTTGGACATCCCCCGACGGGTCCCGGTTACGAAAGGGTGCAGGCCAGGCTGAGGGTTACCCCCTTGTGCACGAATTTCGTGCACTGAGCCTCTAGTCTATCATAATAAAAGCATAATATGCTAATTAGACCAACATCCTTCTGGACATCCTTCCGGACAAAGCTGGGGTTGTGAGGGAAGCCCAGGTCCCAGGTGCCTACAGGTGGCTGGAGGGAAGCCCAGGTCCCGGGTGCCAGAGGAAAGCTGGTGCCAGCAGCTGGGGGAAAGAAGGCCTACTCTTGCACGAATTTCGTGCATCGGGCCTCTAGTGTATAAATAATGATGAAATTTTTAGTAATCACCCAAAAAGAAAAAAAAAGAGAAGAAAATGAATGCATCGTATGTCTTGTATCATTGCTGTTTGCTAGAATGGATGGCTGCTGGGGAATGACAGTGACTGGGACCTACACACAACCCCAGAAGGACAAGTGCAGGAGGCGTGCACAGCTGGGGAGTGACAGGCTACTGAGCCTTGGAGACATACCCTTTCTCCTCTGCAGTACCATCCCCCTCAGCCTGCAGACAGAACAACTGAGCCTCAACAATCGTCTGCATGGCTCTTAAGGGTCTTGGAGGGGAGAAGCTGCCAAGAGCCAGGCAAGCCTGCAATTATGGTAATGAAATCAGTCTCTGGGTAGGAGATAAGGGGGAACATGCCCAATGGTTTTGGTATTCCATTTGTATTCAGACTGGAGTCAAAAGGATTGCCTAAACAAAACGTGCCCTGCAATTTCTCCAAGCTGGGAATAAAAACAATTTCATGTTTTAAGCTATTACCGTCAATATAATTCTTTTTCTTCCAAACTGGTACTCAGATCCAAACAAAATAGATTTGTTGCCTGGCCAGGCAATGAGTAGCAAAATACAAATTTACTCCAAAAACTATATCGATGACTAAATCTCAACAGTTTAGAGGTTTCTTTTTCCCCTTTAATTTCTAGCCACTGCCTCAACTGAATTAACAACAAAAAAACAAACAAAAAACCCCCACACAAACCTTAGGATCTGCCCTTTCCTACAGTTAATGTGGAAACCTCATACTGATATCAAAAGAAGAAATCTAATCTTGAACCTGAAATTTCATAGGCATACAATTAAAAAGACTTAATGAGCATGATCAATGACTTCTCGAATGAGGGGGATTAGTTTTATGTTTCCTGTTGCTCTCATTCTACTTACATGTTCTTTGGCATCAAAGAGTCCTTTTATAAAAATGTCTTGAACAATAATCGATGTGATGAGCTTAAGGTGTGGGAGTGAGCACAGATTTCCAAGCTGATAAAGACTCGAGATCTTACCATCCTTTCTCTTCCTTGATGCACATAATTGAAGTATATAAATACATTTGTTTTTTCTGGACTTTTCCACACCATGAACCAAGACAATAAAAGAAAAAAAACTCTTTCAAAATATCCAAGCCCAACTTCTGGCTGAGTCTCATCAGCTTCAAGAAACAGAATCTATATCACTGCCAATTTGGGGAATTCTGTCCAAAATCCAGATGTGAGGATCCTAGGCAACACTACCAGTTGCTTTCTTCCTTTGGATAGTTAAAACATTTATTAAGAACATTTATTCTACTTTCTCCAAAAAGCACTTTCTTAGGGAAACTAACACAATTTTCAGTCTAACTGATAATAAACTACAAAATACAAAAGACTTGACCACCTGAACAAGAGAGAATCTTCTAGCTCGATGGTCCTGTAAGCCTTGTGAGCTTGGTGACTAGGCGGGCATGAGTCGGGAGTTCCCTGAGAGGTGAATTGATTCCATAGGAACACAGAGCATCCAGGGACAGTAAGATAGTCTCCAGCAAAGGATTAGGCCCCAGATTACATAGCCTCCTTCCTTGACAATGTAATATATATATATATATATATATATCACAGGTGGTATTATCATTTTGATTTTTACAGGCAAGGAAACTGAGGCATAGAGAGGTGGAGTAACCTGCATGAAACCACAGAGGTCAATGAGGAATTGATCAATATAAGCTTGTCCCCATGGATGTAAGGGCCCATGTCTTGGGCACAGAAATTTCTTTGATTGTTACTCAGCCAAACCTGTCATTCCAAGAGTATATTAGAGAAAAAGGAGGAAGGGAAATCAGAAGTAGAAGCCCGTACAACAGTTAGAGCCCTGGCCAACTCATTTGATTGTATCTTGTGGCACTCAAGAGGCCCATGGCCATGTAAATACATTTGTGCAAGAAAAAAAATAGGCCTTTAGATGACTATTTTTAAGTCTCTCTCAATGGAAGAAAAGAAATAAATATATTGGTTGAAATGAATACTAATCTCAGCTCGATCCAAAAAAGAGAAATAGTTGGTTGTGACTAGCTACCGTGGTAATGAATTGATGCAGTAAGGCTAATAATGAGTTTATTTTAGAGATTTTTGTCTTTGCTATCTGACCATCAGCTACAGACCGAAGCCCAGCCAAGGATATGAAAGTTCAAGTGTAACTTGTCCTGGGGGATCTCTTTTCTTTCCTGACTGATTTATTTTTTAAACAAAACCCTACCTCTAGTATTGTTTCAAATTTAATATGGAGATTGGGTTCAGGAGTTTGAGGCTATTTCTTTCTATTTTGCACATGGTTGTTTTTTCCCCTCACTCATTTCCACAGCCTGAAGCCAGTCTTTTAAAATGGAGAGCCAGGCCCACTTGGAATGGAGGCCACCTGGCTTAGGGGCGTTTGAAAAAGCTCTACAAAGCAGGGCTTTTAAAAGGATTTCCCTTCCTAAAAGTCAAGAGGCCCAAGAGGGATGTGGCCTTTGCCTGGACTCAGCATTGTCACTTTGGAAAGGTGTGGGCTGTTTGGCCAGAGGGACAGTGGCCCCCAGCCCTGGGGCGTGGGAAATGCTTCCAGACACTGGAGGGGTTGGGGGTGGTTCAGAGACAGGGGTATCGAATTCCTGTTCAGCTACCCGGCTCCAGTCAGACATAAATAGGTGGGGGTGAAGGGCAGTTTGCCAGAGGAAGGGGGAGACAGGCCCGGGGCCCTGGCAGCGGGAGGCCAACCCACTGAAGCGGCCTTCACCTGTCTTCACTCCGCTCCCCAGGGAGAGAAAATGCTTTCAGGGGACCACGGTGACCAGCAGGGCTGTCTGCTTGGCTGAATCAGCCTGTGTCAAACCAGTGGATTTCAACAAAAGAGGAGTGCTTGCAGGAAGGAGCGAGGGCTGCCAACACGGAAACCATCACCCCCTTTTAGGAAGTACCTCATCTTTTAAAGGACCACCAGGGAATTGGTTTACTCAAGGGCAGTGGTGCATGGGGCCAGCACTGTGCCTGTGTGTGTGTGTGTGTGTGTGCGCGCGCGCGCATGTGCATGCCCACCCCTGTGTATGTGCATTCACACACACTTACACGCAGACCTAGGGCAGGGGCTCCCACGGGTAGCAGCTGCTTCGTTCTTTGACCATCTTTCTGAGTGACCGACATTAACCTTTTGTGGTCTAGAAAGAGGAGGCCAGAAATGCAGCTCGATTTTCTTTTCTCTAGGGCAGTGGTTTTCAACCTTTCTAATGCTGCGACCCTTTAATACAGTTCCTCATGTTGTGGTGACCCCCAATTTCATTGTTACAAATTGAACATAATTAAAGCATAGTGATTAATCACAAAAACAATATGTAATTATATATGTGTTTTCCGATGGTCTTAGATGACCCCTGTGAAAGGGTCATTTGACTCCCAAAGGGGTCGCGACCCACAGGTTGAGAACCTCTGCTCTAGGGCCAACAGGCCATTTGATCAATAAAACACAGGCCACCCCACCCTCTGCACTTCCTGTGGAAGGTTAACAGAAGCAGGGATTGTGCAAAGAGACAGGCACTCCCCCAACTGGACAGTGGGCAAAAAGATGGTGTTGGCCTACTCTTTGGGGATTTTTTTTTTACTTTCATGGTATCTGGGTTAGTTTCCTTGATTTTTTAAGCCATTCTGCCAACAACCCTGATATTGGAGCTATGGGGAACCTATGTTCTTGGGGGCCATGGTGAGTTTTGCTGTTCAAAGGGTAACTCGAAAGTCTGGGACCTCCTAGGCGTGGCCCTGTTCCTTTTCCTACCCTGTGCTCCAAAGCATTTCTCTCAGAAGCAGCACCTGGAGGTGAATTTCTTGCTCCGGGGCTGGGGGGGGGGGGGATGGAGGGGGTAAGACAGAGTGAGAACAAAGCACCGATTGTTACGTTTCACCTGTTCTAAGTCTATATGAACAGGTGGCTGGGGGTCTCAGAGGGGAGGAGGGTAAATAATTTCCGCTTGTACTATCTCTGCAGCCACAGCTTTGTGACAGCACGTGGGGAAGCTGCGTTTGATAAAAGTCCAGAAGCCTTTGCCAGAGGGAACCAGGTGTGGCCTTCTCATAATTCGTCCTCCACTCAATTCTCTGCTTCCTTGTCTCTCTGGTTTTCTCCATACCTGTGAGCTCCAGCAGCCCCCTCGGTCCTCAGGAAGCCAGGCGAAACCATTCTGAAGAATTCTTTACCTCCCATCCGGCTAAACAACACAGCTTAAGATGATCAAAATGAATCGCAACCTCGACTGCTCTCTAGAGCTCACGCACAGCTCTGCCATGTGAGCTGCAGAGGGCTCAGCATTGCGCAGTCGCCTTTTTCTTCTGTTTGGAAAAGTCATGTGGGTTTCCAAGCTCCGTGGATCCCCATTGCCTTTACACCACTGTTCTTCCCTAACATTTAGGTAATATTTTTAAAAGATTCCCTGTGCGGTCTATGGAATATGGGGATTTCCTGATGGGTGAATTTATCTGGGAGAGAGAAAGGGGATCCTGAGAAATTTGGTTCTTAAGGGAAGCCCAAGTACTTAGAAACATGTCTGTGAGGGGAAGCATTCCCAAGGCCTGGTGTTCCCCTGCATCCAGGCATATTCTCATAACTTTACATTAGCCATTTTAAACTCTATTACACTCATAGCTCAGTCCTCAGCAATAAGATCCACAGTGACATGTCCCACCTCTGGAGAAAAACTGTGAGCCATAGAAGGTCTAAAGTTATTCCAGGCATGGCCTAAGCACCTTGGGGGTAAGGACAGTCTGGTCCCATAAAATCTATGAACAAGGAAAAATCATTTCCTGTAGATAAATGCATGATGGAAAGTGAGGTTGAGCAACAATAAGGAGATGTCTGGGCTTTTTTTTTTTTCCAATCTGCACCTCCCCCAAGTGGATCCATTGTTTTTTAGCAGAGAGCCAAGTGGCCAGTTCCTGGAGAGAGGGCAGTGGAGCAAAAGGCCTGTTTTTCCAATTAATCAATGAGCACAATGCAAGACTCATCAGACATATTAATTGGGGCATGCAGTGATTTCTGTGCATGGGTTGTCAAAGAGTGACCTCCAAACCATTGTCCACCTCTGTACCATCAACCCTGACTGCCCTGCCCTACATCTGCCCATCTATTCAGTCTGTGCACCGTGGAACATAGCCATTTTCCCCCTCTGTCTCCATGATCCCTTGTCTCCCACAGTCTTCGGTGGTAGCTGGGATTTTCACACCTATGTCATTTCCTGGAGGAAAAAGGCCTTACATTTCTTAATTTCTCAGAACCTAACCCAGCATTTTTAATGCAGTAGGGGTTGGCCTGCATATTCCAATTGAGGTGTAATCCCAGGGGTATTTGGTAGTCACCAGGACACTGGTGTTATAAGCAAAGCAACTCTGGTCAAGGAAACCTGATCTAAAATGGTGTCATGGAGAGAGGGGCCGTCTTGAGGGAGAGAGACAATTAACTTAATTAAGAACCAATTCCTCTGGGGTCAGGCTCAGGAAGCTTCTGCCATGTAAACTCATGCAGAGAGGAAGAATCAGGAAAAGCTGTCCCTCCCCAAACGGAAAGAATTAAGAGCCAAGCTGAAGAGTAGGGAAGAAGGCAAGAGAAAAGAGAATGGGAGCTGCATGGGTCCAGGTTGCCCAGGAGAAAGCACCTCTCTCAGCTCTCAGGGGACCATCTCTGGGAGAAACAGAGGGAGATCCAAGCAGAATGGAAACTTAGAAGCCTGTCCCTGAAACACAGATTGGTGGGGTGAGTATTCCTGAGAGCCGGAGAGACTGGATTTGAACCCCCAACTACGGTTTAGGAGCCACGTGACCTTGGGCACACCAGAGTAACTTCCTGAGGCCTGACTGCCTGGCTGACAGTTTTGAAAAAGTGACATGTGCTTCATCAGGGTGTTGGGAGAGTCCATTCGGATCAACATCTGCTTTGTAGTCTACTGTGCTATTTCGGTGGAGGTGAATAGTATCTTTTTCAACCCCAGGCACCCCTTTGAATAGCCTCCTATTTCCCTCAGCTCCACCCCATTCCACCTTAGTGGTGTGTGTCCATCTCTCCCTTAGGAATGTCTGTTCTCACCTCCCTTCTTATCAAAAAATTCTTTATCAGCCATTTACAGTTTAGAGCCACTGAAGTGTTGTCACCTCCTGAAGGCATTTCTGGTGTCCAACGCAAGCAACAGAGACATGTGAGGGAGGGGGCCTGCCTGGGCACCTGTGAAATCATGCGATGATTTGCCTCATTTACTCACATGCTGGATTGGCCCTTTCCACAGCTACCATATTTCGTCAATTTCAGGGCATATTATTTTGTGTGGTTTTTACATTTGAATGCCTCTGATATAAGACTGTATCTTATAATCATCGGTATGTCATAATTTAATTAGCAATGTTTTCTTTTTTTTAGGGGTTTATCAAATAATGGTGTATCTCACAATCAAGGGTGTTACTTAGACGAAATACATGACTATTCTTACAGAGATAACATGATCATAAGCAGGAGTCATTAAGGGGTTAACAAGAAAAGTGAGGGAAGGCAGGGGTTGCTTTGAAATCAGATCAGGCAACAAAGAGATGAACTGTTTCATTTTCTTGCACCTTTCAGCTGCTGAGCCTTACCTGGATATTTGGATTCTGCCCGTTGATATCGGCTTTGGAAAGATCTGGAAAGTTTGGTAGATCAAGGAGGAAAGATCTTGGACCATCTCTCTGCAATGAAGGGTGCCCAGCTTCCGGCTGGAATCGCTGTCTAGAGAGCGGCTGGTGTGCCGCCTGGTGGTCCGGATGCTCCCCGGGTGCTTCTTTGGAGAAAGGAAAGCTGCTTTCTGACGTAGAGTCACCTTCCACATTGAGGTTATTCTAAAACAAACAAGAAAATGAACGAATAAATAGGGCACGATTTTAAAACATCACCCATAGCAGTCTATTAAATTCGGGAGCAAGGACAATTGCAGTGGCTGGAATGAAGCCAGGATGGTATTCCCAACTCATTTTCATTCCCCTGTGGTTTAATTTCTCTATCTTCAATAATTGAGTTATAAATCATCGGGCAACTTCTTCCAGCCTGCTTCTTGGCAATTTTCTGAAGGTAAATGAGTTACGGGTTATGTATTCAACATCAAGCACATCAACACAAAAGTACTATTTTGAAGGACAGTAGGTCCTCATTTAGAATTGAAATCAAATTATGGCTTCCTTTCACAGCTTCAACTGATTAACCACTCCGGCTTAAGTTATCATCCTATATAGTCCAGAGTTTGTTTCTTTGGTGTGGGTCATGGAGCAAAAGATCTGACCAAACTGAATACAATACTTGAGCCAAATCATTGATTATATGGATTCATCCATTCACTCATCTATTCTTTCCTTCCTTCCTTCCTCCTTCCTTCCTCCCTTCCATCCATCCAATCAACAAATGCCAACCACATGCTAGGCACAGGAGATACAGCCATAAACAAGACAGACATGGGCCCTATTCTCTTGGAGTGTACATCTAGTTGAAAGATATAAACAATAAATATGTGGAGAAATCAATAAAATCAGATCAGAGAGTGGTGACTGCTAAGAAGAAAAGAAAGAAGAAAATGATAGAGAGCAGCTGGGGACACTGTTAGGTAGCTAGGGGATGTCTCTGAGAAGGTGACATCTGGCACGAGACTTGAACAAGAGAAGAAGGCATCCTGCAAAGACCTGGGTGGAGGACATTCTAGTAGAAGGAATAACAAGCAAGATAGTCCTGAGGTGGGGATAAACATGGCTCATTTGAAGGACAGCAAGCAGGCCAGTGAGGCTGGTATGGAGCGAAGGAGGGGAGAACAGCATGAGATGAAGATGAAGAGACGGGGGTAGCTGAAAAAAAGTGACAAAATGGCATTCTAAAATTTTAATGTCTTTATTCTGAAAAGTGCAAGCCTGTTGTTTTCCCCAGCTAGTGAAAAATGTCTCTATTTAGTTGTCACTTGGGGGGAATTTTTCCAGTGACTGAAAAGTGTAGAAATTGCTGGACTTCTTTCCCAAACCAGCCCTTCTCCTCGCATTCTCTCTGGACCTTGTGTTGGAGGCTCCCTCCATCCCTTCGGGGATGGCATTTTCATGTTTACTGGTGGAGGGAGATGTGAAGATAGAATTTCACCAACCCTTGGGTCCGTGGTTAATGTCCTTGTTATTCTTGGGCATGTTTTGGGGTTTGGAGCGTATATTCCAGCACACTGTCTCCACACGCACTCCCCACCCCCCACCACAGTGCTTCTGACCCAGCCAAAGGGTTATGTGTGGTATCAAAACACTTCTGACGCTGAGTCCACAAGGTCAAGCATGGACTGAAGACGAAACTCATGCAGCAGATAAATATCTTCTTAGAGGGCAAACGTGATGGAAGGGATTGTTCAGTATCTCCAACAGAAATGGGACTGAGGAATAAACTCGCTGGTACAGAAACCAGCTTTGTGGATGTTCCAAGAGGCCAAGAAGAGGATTGGGATAGACGGCATGTCTGCGGTCTCCTCTTTAAAACATGAAGTTGCAGAGGGTTTACTGAATGCTCTCAGCATGTTTTTGCTTGCCCTCTCCTTCTGCCCAGGAGATGTGGGTGGGGGCAGTGTCTTGGTTAACCTTTTCAGCCACCTTTCTGCCATAGTTTTTGTCTCCTGGCACATCCTCATAGAGGGAGTTGCCCTGGCTTGAGAGAGAGAGAGAGAGAGAGAGAGAGAGAGAGAGGACACACACTACATGTCTTTCCTCAACATAATAACTATCACAGCCCAATGAGAGATAACTAAATGTGATTGTTCCCTTGCTTTCCCCTAACCCTAAAACTCCCCAACAGTGTTAGTGAGGACAGTGGATTCTCAAGGAAAATTTCTTGCGCAGGATTTGGGAATCTAAGTCTCAGAAGGGGGTCAAGATTTGCTTGCCAGTTGCTTGGGGGATCCGCAGCAAACCTAGCCTTAACTGCACTGTAGCAACTGGGAGTTGCTCCTTCATTGGGTTAAAAATGAAGCTCTCTTTCTTTTTCCCTGTGATGAAGTCCTACTGAACATACTTTAGAAGAATAGATAAGAAATGTATTTTTGCTGCTATTTGGCATTTTGCTCAGATAGCTGATAAAACAAGAATCGCATCTGATTGGTTTCTTGATCTGGCTCTGGAATTTTTCCTGGTACGCAATACTCCACCAGAGAGTGATCCTGGCTTAGCCATGGACCAAGAAAACCCTTCAACATCTCTGTAGCTCAATGATCCCCTTTGTAAAACAGAGCAGATTATATGGAGAGTCCTGCACCCTCCCAGCAGGATGGGCAAGATAACTCAGGTTGGGCTGTATCTACACATGAAAAGAGAAGTAGAGAGTCAGGCGATTGGCTGGACAATTCAGGCCACAAGCGCCTCTGCCGGGAAGAGACTAGGGCTAAAGTATGTTTTGGCTTGAGTTAGGCATGCAATTGTGGCCTTTCTCCATCTTTCTCCAATCCTCCCTCTCCCTGCCCGCCCTCCCCCACCCTAAGTTCAGTATTTATAAAGGACTTGGAAGATGGGAAGTAATAAGAAATGCTAATCACATTCTCTGACTATTGAATTACTCTTGCATCTCTACCAAAACATATTTATCTAGAAAGCCTGGTTTCCTGCAACGGCATGCCCCCAGACTCTTCAGAAACTGGAAGTCCTAGGATGGGGAAGGTATCTTAGCATGGCTCACATAACATGAAACTCTACTTTATTCAATCAATAACAAGATTCTGGAGTAGCCATTGTTTTGATGGTATAGATTTTAAATCTGGGGTGGGAGATGACAGACTGGATCTACCAATAATGCAGGGAAAGGTCTTTTCAGCCTTTCTTTTTTGCTGTTCATCTCACTAGAGGATGTTTTCCCATTGATTTTTAGAGAGCGTGGGAGGGAAAGGGAGAGACAGAGAGAGAAACGTCTATGTGAGAGAGACACATCAATTGGTTGCCTCCAGCACATGTCCCCACCAGGGCTGGGGATGGGGCTTGCAACCGTGGTACATGTCCATGGCCAGAATCGAACCTGGGAGCCTTCAGTCCGAGGGCTGACACTCTATCCACTGAGCCAAACTGGCTAGGGCTTTTCATCCTTTCTTAAGGACACACTGCACATTTTTCTTCCAGAGGTCCCAGTGGAGGTCTTCGCTGATGGACAGCACTCATCTCTCACCAAGCCCACTCACTGGGTGTTCCACTTAAATGATACTATCAGAGTGAAGATCCCCAGGAAGTGTGTATCTCAAAGTAAAGATTTAAATAGTTTGTGCTTTACTCAGGAAAGCAAACATCCTTTCTTGAAGACAATAGCTTAGGAAAGTCTAAGAACCAAAGAAAAAAAAATGCCACCGTTCTTCCCAAAGTGCTGCAGGATTCATTTCGCCTAAATTCAAGTGACATGAGGGGGGTTTGCTTAGTTTAGGAAAATATTTTTTTAACCACAATGTGTCTTTGGCTTGACCTTTAATCTGTGACAGTGCTATGGCTCCAGTAGCAGTGTTCTCTCTGCAACTCTAATTTGAGAGCTGTGACTGCCAATAAAAAGAGAAACAGAAGAACTGAGGCTATTATATGGTTTCTACAAAGGCACTGTTCAAGTGATGAGGTCGTTGATGCACAGTGGCCAAATTATCCAGCCACTGCTCATGCTCCCCATCTCTGTGCATTATTTTACAGCTTATTCTTATCTAAAATAGGAATAAACTAATAATAACATAGGCTTCATGCTCACGTATGTTGCCTTGGATGGCAGTATTGTGGCAGACATTGCGATTGCCTACCCAATAGGCATTCCTCCCATTCTTACTTAGTGTTTGTTTAGGTGACACAGTGCTGGTTAAAACTATAGTTCCCAGCATCCAATGCAGCCAGGGGTGACCATGTGACACAATCCTGCCCAATGAGATGTAAGTGGAAGGTGCTGGATGGTACTGCTAATTGGAGGCAGAGTCAGTTTGTCTTTTACCTTTCTCTCTTCCACCTTCTCCTGCTTGAAATGTGGATATAAATGCTCGAATGGAATGAGGATGAAGTCTGAAGGGAAAGATGGAGGGGCCTGGGTCCCGGAGGGCATTGTAGAGTCATTATACCAGTGGAATGGTGATCTCTGAACTTCTTTTACCCCTATCATCAACACTAATGTTAACCTTGACAATGTTATAGCACCAGTACCAGTTTCTTATTGTGACTCTAACTCTAATCTGACTATCAATAAAAAAGGGAGAAGCCCTGTTTAGCTAAGTGACTCAAGGTGGAGGTCTGTGCTGTTGGCAATGGGACACAATCACCAGCTGATGAGGTACTGACAGGGCAGTCAGTGAATCATGGTGAACTTCACCATGGTAGCCAGGCTACGGATGCTCAGCTCTGCTGCTAACTTCCCTAATACCCTATGCCAGCTCGGCCATCTATACCCTTCTCCATACACATTCAGAATCTTCTCACTGTTCCAGCCTCTAGGTTGCATTACTAGACATTGCAGTGTAATATTTCCTTTCATTTGTCCTAAATAAAACTAAAATAAAAAAAAGACCGTACCCTTTTATGTAATGATGTTTACTTTGAATTTATATTAGATGGGTGATTCCAGAGCTTGCTTTTGTTCCAGCCCCCCGGTCCAGTTTAAGAACCCATTGTGGCCCTCGAGTCAAAAAGTTTGCCCACCCCTGCTCTAGACATTGCATTACTAGACATTGCAGTGTGATATTTCCTTTCATTTGTCCTAAGATACTATCATTAAATTTCAAGGAGTTCACCCTTGCTAAAAGGAACCAGAGCTCCTTGGAAAAATAAATGGGTGATTCCAGAGCTTGGGGTGGAAAGTATAGGTGATACTTAATTGGGAAGGAAGCTTTCAGTGACTAACAGTGTCCTCTTTAAAGAACTCAGGAACCAGCTTAAAGGGGCCCCACTGCATAAAGATTAAACAATTTGGGCCTCAAAACAAAAAGTTTGTGGTTGACTAGCACACATTGAATTGATGAAACCCCCTGAGACTACTCACAAAAGAGAGAAAGACAGAAAAGCTATTTTCACTATTCAAGGTAGGAATGATAATACTCCTTACTTTGAACATTGATATTAAAAAGAAAGAAAGATTTTCCCAAGGAAACACTATTTGAACTGAGACTGAAAAGATGAGTGAAAGTGAAGCAGATGAAGAGAACAGAGCAGAGGAGGGTGGGCCAGTGAATATTGTGTGTGAACGGATACGGCGGGTGCAGACTCCCCAGGACCTGGCATGGCCTGGTACAGGGACCCAAAGGATATCAAAGCTGGAATGGAGTGGGTGGTAGGACCTAGGTCACTGCTTAGTAAGAGATCACTGAGTTAAAGAATATAAATGCGAGGCCCAACACGACATCTCGACCCACCAGCCGTTGATCTGAAAACTTCCTATCATTGTGTGTTGTGACTTTTCCACCAGGCCACCACTTACCTGGTGGCATTTCCTGGGTCATTGGAGGCTTGTTGAAGCTGTCCGTGCTGGGATCTCTTTCCTCCTTCGCTCTCAAAAGCTGGCCCTAAGTACCCCTGGGAAAGCCCCGCCAAGATGAACTAAAAGAGAAAACCTGTCATCTGTAGACTGAGTACAGTTTTTAAGATGACAAGCCCAGGTGCTTAATTGTTGAAGTCCTTTCTCCCCAGGACACCCCTGGCCCAAGACCAAGGATGCCCAACCACTGCCTTCAGCCACTGCATGAAGCTGCTCATTTTGGCTATCCTTGTGACCAAGGTGGAGCACCACAGCCACATCAAGGTCAAAGCGGTTGCAATGGTCAGCGTTCCCAGCTAGTCATTTGGCACTGACAGAGGGAGAGGGAGGGGGTCCTTGGAGAACCAAGCCACAGGACAAATTAGGGTGATCAACTCCAGGGGTGAGACCAAGTTGGGAAAGAGGCCATGACATCCATCTTTGGGAAAAGTGCGTTAAGCATCATTGTCTCATTCTGCAGACCCACTCGCCCTGTTCTGCAAACAGCAACCAAAGGCTGGTGTGTGAAACAGGCCTGATCGGATCACTTCCAGAACCTCCAGAAGAGGCACAGACTAGCAACAGTGTAGCCGCCTAGGACAGTTTTAGTGCTTCTTAAAAAACGGCTGTGGTAAGTATTCCCACATTAGCACAACCAGGCAGACTTCTTGGAGGCAGACGGGATGGCGGATTTCTTCTGGAGGCTAAAGAACAGGCCGTATCTGCAATCTCAAACCCCACACCCTCCAATTCCCCAAGCTCAGGAGGCACCCAATAAGTACTAGTTGATGATAATGATGGCCACAGGCCTAGTTAGATTTTATTTTAATTAGACTCAGGCTATAGGCCTCATTACCCCTCATGTGGCTTTTATGTGGGATTCGAAAGAAAAAAAAATCCGGAATCCTCTATTGAAGATATTAAAGAAGATATTATTAGCAATGCTTTTGGTCTCATAGACTTTGAACAACAAACAACAGAGATTATAATTAACGTCACTGCAGCCTCTCTCCTTAAAACATACTAACAATATAGCTAATTAGCAATATGTCCTCATTTGGGGCTGGACATCTGCATATTATTATCGACAATGCTTGTTTCCTTTTTCCAGATTAAAGGAAGCCATACTGCACCCAGGCATATGGCTGTGCTCCTTCCACATTAAAACACTCTGTTTTCTTCTACCCACGATAAACACTCAGGGCTTTATCTGTGCCGGGCATCGATTTTTGTCTGGAACACTTCCACATGTCTAAAAATAAGTTCAAGAATGCCATTGGTGGTGTTTCAAAGGGAAGAGCAAACGTTTCTCTGTTTGGGGAGATAAAAGAATAAAAGGGCACACTGATTATCTTTACACATGATTGGGGAGCAAGCGCCCCTAGGAAGAGACAACCAGGAGAGAGAACAGAATGAATTGCAGACCATAAAATCTGCTTTCACAGGGGGCACACTTGTTCTGAGGGCTCAGGACAAGGCAGTAGGGGGTGGTGGAGGCTCGTTCTGCAAAGAAGTAAGCAGGAGCCATGGGGAGAACCATGCACTCTTAAATATACAGATGCAAGGTTGGCCACCTCCTGCTTTCTCCACCTGTGTGTGATGGACTCACTGAGCAAATATCAATGGCTCTATTTTATAGAAAGGATGGGCATGCAAACTCCTGGCCGAGGAGAGATGGCCAGAAATGTGCTTTAGTCTTTGCTGTGGGAACCTGAAGCCAATTCTGGGAGCCAGTGACACCGGCACATCATGCGTCAAGAATGCAGGAGGCTTGCGTCTTGGTTGGCCATGGAGCCTTCTGTGACTAATAGCTGAGGAATCTCTCATTAGAGTGGCAGAATGTATCATAAGAATGTTTATTTTAGGGCTTGGGAATGACCCTGCTTATGAGCTCAGTGGACACTTTAGAAGGAATGAAGAATGGTCAACTCCTTGCATTTGGGCAGGGAGCTGGTTCCCAGGGGAAGGGGCCACCAGTGTGGGCCACCCAGCCCTGTGCTTCTTTCTTAATTGAAGGCTCTGGGGGCCGGCTGACTAAATGGGAGTCAACACCCCACTGGCTCGCCTGGGATACTTCTGTAAACAGCTTTGATCTTGAAAATGTGTGGATTATTGGTGATTTTTCAAGTTGTGCTTTCTCCACTGCTGGCAAAGAAAACAGAGGGGGAAGTCTCCAGGACCCATTTCCTTTATGTCCTGTGAGGCTAAAGAATGAACAGAAAAGAAACATGAACTAGTCTTTCAAGTCTAAGAAAACATGTAAGAAGTAGAATACAAGGGTGGAAAGCCAAACTGGCCAAAGAAAACTTTACTCATCATCTAAAACATCTTTGTAAATGTAAGAGGATGAAAAAAATTGTATTTTCCAGAACTCTTCTCAGGGAAAATGGTGGGCTTGCCTAGAAAGAACACTTTAATAGATCTCCTGGGGTGTGAGACAAACCCTCTTCAAGAGTGTGCTAAGGGAGGGCTTTGTCTGCTGTGAGGGGGATCTGAATTTGAGGGCAGAGCTAACTTGCTCTGGGCTATAAAGTACAGGGTGGCCACCAGGGGGCCTTGTTCCTTGCTCCTCGGCCATGTAGAGCTCAGCCTCCTAAATCAAACTGTGAGCAAATATTTCAGAACTATGGATTACTGAGGATTTTTCAAGTTGTGCTTTCTCCATTTCTGGCAAAGAAAACAGAGCGGTAATTACCTGGGACCCATTTTCCAGCACTCAGTCTGAAGAGGCACCAAATCATTAGCGTGCCTAAATGGCTCAACTATGTAAGTCCTCTCTTGATCAGAGGGGAGTGTGTCGAACAGGACGAGGACAGATTCTGTATCTAATAGATCCTGAAGCTAACAGTTTCCGTGTCTCCCCACATGGGATGGGGGGCACCTAAGGCCTAGGTCAAGGCTGGTGTTCTTCTGTTGGAAGGCACAACCAGGAAGGCAAGCAAAAGACTATGGGATGGCAAAGTTCAGAGGTTGACCTGGGGTGGGGTGGCCCTGGGGACCCTTGCCCAGGTTATTATTTTAACTAAGAAGATGGATTTCCCTCACCATCTCAAATCAAGATCCCTCATGAAACCTACCACAAACCTCTCTGCTCTAGCACCTCTAAAATAGGTTTTAAAGTGAGCTGAATCCTGGAAAAGGGCTCATGGGATTGTGGCAGGGGACCGGGCCAGGTGGTCTGAGGCCTGGGTCTCCGTCCCAGCGTTATGCTTACCCAGTTTTGTAAGCTTAGGCATGTTATTGCACCTTTGTACCTGTGTTAGATTGGTTTGTAAAAGTGTCCATTAATTCTCTCTCTCTAAATGTCCACGCCTTGCGTAGGTGCTTCCCACACTGTCTTTCTACGTGGCCATGTGATTTACCTTGGTCAATAACAACTGTAAGCACAGACAAGTGCTTGTTCTTTGGGGGCTTGCCTGCTTTTGTTGCTCTTTGGAATCCTGAGATTACTGTGTGAAAAGGCTTGGGCTAGTCTACTGGGTGATGAGAGACATATGAAACAAGGACAATCTACCCTAGACCATCCAGCCAGCCAATGACCAGTCACTCAAATGGAGACCATCCTAGACGATCCTAGACCGTCCAGCCCCAGCTGAGCCAACCCAGACTAGAAAGGCCCGCCGACCTGACCCATAGAATCATGAGGAATAATAAATGTGTGTGGTTTTAAGCTAACACATTCTTAATGGTTTGTTCACAGCAAAAGCTAACTGATACAGGACCTCAGTTATTGCTCCTGTAAAATGGGCCTGGTGAGGAAGAAGGGGAACTGCAGAAAACCTCTCAACCCACCAGTTCTGACACCCTAGGATTAAAACCCTCTAGAGACATTGTTCTGGAGAAATTATTTTCCAACAATAAAAAAAACACACACACCTGAATGCTGAAAGCATCAAAGTGAAGATGGGGAGATTAAACAAAACCTGATAGTTCTAAATACATGAAATGTAACTACTGTCTTCAGTGACCAGAATTCTACCTTCTCCTTTCTCTTGTCCTTCCACTCCAAGTTGGGTAGAGTCTGTTTGAACTCCACCTCCACTCCCTCAACACACACCATTTCTGTCATTCACATGTGCTGTTTTGTTAACAGTTCCTTGAAAGTTTTTCAAATATTCTGAGTGGAGCTTTAACAGTTCTCCCTCACACTTTCATGAGGCACCTGTACAGCCCTGTGGGCCACCAGAAACTAGTAAGGCTCCTTTATTAGGGAACCCCTACTGACACCATAAAACAGTTATAGACCTATCATAGGCCAACTACGACTTGAGGTGAAGAGAAAGCTGTAGCCACCAGGACCAGCTCCCTTTCCCATCTGCCTGTACAGATTGTTCCTATTTGGACTGCTTTTCTGTTCTCTCCATGGAAACTGTTTGATCTCTGCTTGAAAAGCTGGCAGCCCCATCGATGGGACTGTGGGCCCTTGGCTGAGCTTGGCTAACCTTCTTTATTCATGGTTGGGGTGCTTGTTTTACTTGTGGGTTCACTCAGCAAACACTTACGGGGTGTCTGCTTTGTGCCAGGTGTCTGCTGGAATGAGACAGTTCAAAAGCACATAACTTATTAAGACAAACTCTCCAAAACTTGAAAATAATGCAAAAAGATGTTGGCAAGTTTATCAGTTCATCCTCGGGCACAGTATGCAGGCCTGTCCAAGATTATTTAATTCTCTAAGAGAACGCATGTACCTTTCTTTCGCTTATTATTATTATTATTTAAAAAAATATTTTTAGAGAGTAAGGGAGAGAGAGATAGAGATAGAAATATCAATGATGAGAGAGAATCATTGATCGGCTGCCTCCTCACGTCCAACACTGGGAATCGAGCCCACAACCCAGGCATGTGCCCTGATCAGGAATTGAACTGTGACCTCCTGGTTCATAGGTCAATGCTCAACCATTGAGTTATTACTAGAAGCCCAGTGCACAAAATTCGTGCACTTGGGGTGGGGGGTGGGCGTCCCTCAGCCCGGCCTGTGCCCTCTCACAGTCCAGGAGCCCTTGGGGGATGTCTGACTGACAGCTTAGGCCCATTCCCCTAGCTGTCAGTCAGACATCCTTAGCGCTGCCCGGAGGCAGGAGAGGCTCGCCAGCTGTGAGCCCAGCTCAGGGCTTCTGGCTGAGCAGTGCTCCCCCTGTGGGAGTGCACTGACCACCAGGGGACACTCCTGTGTTGAGCATCTGCCCCCTGGTGGTCAGTGTGTGTCATAGAGACTGGTAGTTCCGCTGTTTGGTCGATTTGCATGTTAGTCTTTTATTATATAGGATTGATTGGGCCCAGACTAAAAGTTACATGCTCACTTATAGAGTTTTAATCCTGTAGAAATACAAATGGTTTTGTCCAGTTGAAACAATAATTCATTAAAAGTTCTTGTCAAAAGGAAAAACATTGTAACTATGTGAGATGCTGGATTCTATCTAAATCTATTTCAGTGATCACTTCCCAATACATACATATATTAAATCATTATGTTGTGCACCTTAAACTTATGTGATGTTATATGTCAATTATATAAAACTAGAAAGAAAGGAAGCAATAACTCAAAGCTTACTGTCTTATAGCCCTATAGGACATTAACCAGTTTTGTTTCCCGCTTACAAACTTACTTCCTCATGACTTTCCCAACTAATTTTATAAATATCTGTTCCTCAAATGATCTGAACTGGCACCAGCATCTTCCTAGTTCCCTGGTTAATTAAATAAACGTTTGACATGTATTCATTTTACATTTGCATCAGACAAGTTTTTAACATGACAAAAATCCTATTTGGACAGGCTTCAGTCTTCAAAGACTTCAGACTCCAGTGGGGAAGTTAGGAAGTGCTCACACACTATAAAATGCAAGGTAGAAAAGCGGGAAATTCTTTAGCAGTAGAAGTTTTCAATGCAAGGAAAGTAAAACCAGGCAGACTCCTAATTATGATTTCACAACTCACCATGTACTGAATCTTTAATGCCATCACAGTATGTCCTTTCTTTTTCTCTAAAAGACCCCTATCTGGCTATGGTCCAATGCACTAACAAGCTGAAACAGTTATGGAGAAGCATGGTTTGTGAGCAGGACTTCTCTTGGCTTTCCCCTTTTTGTTTTTTAATACATTTTTATTGATTTCAGAGAGGAAGGGAGAGGGAGAGATAGAAACATTAATGATGAGAGAGAGTCATTGATTGGCTGCCTTCTGCAGGCTCCACACTGGGGATTAAGCCCACAACCCGGGCATGTGCTCTGACTGGGAATTGAACCGTGACCTTCTGGTTCATACGTCGATACTCAACTACTGAGCCACACCAGCTGTGCACTTCCTACTTCTTGAGGGGCCCTGAGGGGAGGGCAGAAGGCAAGTGCCAGATGTCAAAGGGCACTTATCCTACTTTTAACCATGTTGCATCTCCCTGCCCCCATACAGTTTCCTACCCTGACCCCAGGGAAACAAAACACACCCAGTTTTGTTCTCAATGAAAATAATTCTCCCATAGAGTTTATCCTGACTGGGGTTCAAAAAGAGGAAGCAGCAAGCTTCTCAGAGGCTTTCTTTCAGGGGGTGGTCATGAAGGGCGGTGTGACGAGAACAGGTGCACACACTCATGACTCTTCTCCAGTATAAATATCATAGTACTAGGGGCATCAGTCTGAATCTGCGCAGGAGATGGATGGCACTGAGCTCCTGGATGAGTGAGCAGAGCTTAATAAAAGAACAATTTACAGATGTCTGGGCAAGAGGCTAGAACCACCAAAGAGGCTGCAGGGCCCAGGCCAGGAAAGCCAGAGAGATCATACCCCCCACCTCCAGGCATGAAGAGGCAAGGAAAGGAAGAGGTTACCATTATCCAAAGTGGGATAAACCAAAGAACTTAGATACTTATATGCATAGCCCATGAATTGGCAATAGGGTAGTGAAGACCTGGGGGGTGGGGGGAGGTAGGGGCTGGGAGGCAGGGGGTAAAGGAGGAGAGAATAGGAAATATCTGTAATACTATCAACAATAAAAATATGTTTAAAAAAAACAAAGTTGGAGAGGTGAGTATGTGGGAGGGGGCCTGGGGACACATAGGGAGCTTATTAAAAACTGCAACCTCCCTCTCTTCTTCCTCTCATCTCCTGCCATGTGTACCACTGGCCAGATCCAATCAGAAGCCCGAGAGCCCGGGAGCCCATTGATGTAAGACACACAGATCATGCACCTGAGGCAACATTAGGATGAGGAAGGACAAACACTGAATCTAGAGAGGTAAACAGAAGATATGGTCACACGGGACATGTCTGGAGGAAACCACAATATTATCCTGCCAGGCACTGGATGTTAAATCTAATCGTCATGGCGTCCATTTGAGGTGGACATGAGCACTCTATTCCAGGGATGAGGAGATTTAGAGGCCCTTGGGCTAGTAAGGAGGCGCCAGTGCCCTGCTGTCCTCATTTCTCCCTGGAAGTGTTGTGGAGAGTAAGAGAGTCTGCAGCCACCTTGAGGTCCCATTCTCCCCCAGCTGCAGCCCAGTTGGGGGGAACTGTTCCAAGGAGACTGGCTCAAGGACACCGGCCTGAAGTGTAGCACTGACTGAATCCTCGCCTCTGCTTCCCTCTTTGTTTGGTCAGGAGTCCTGGCCTTATTTTCTTAAAAACAAAACAAAACATGTATATGTGTATATGTGTATATTTATGTGTATATGTGTGTGTGTGTGTGCATCTATATATCTATATACCTATATACCTATATATCTATATCTATATCTATCTATCTATATATCTATATCTATATCTATATCTATCTATCTATCTATCTATCTATATATATATATATATATTTATATTTCAGAAGGAAGGAAGAGGGAGAGAGATAGAAACATCAATGATGAGAGAGAATCATTGTTCGGCTGCCTCCTGCACACCCCACACTGGGGATTGAGCCCACAACCTGGGCATGTGCCCTGACCAGGAATCGAACCATGATCTCTGGGTTCATAGGTTGATGCTCAGCCACTGAGCTACACCACTTGGGCATGGCCTAATTTTCCTAGGAAAACTTCTACTAGCCCATTGCTTCTTGACTTGTACAGACTGAAGACTTCACAGGGCCAGTTAGGTCTGGTCAATAAAAAAAAACCTGATAGAATGAGAATGAAATAAAATGGATGGTGAATAATTCATGAAGGAAGAAGCAGAAATAAAGTGGCACATTGTACTTCATTAGGACATTATGGGAGTTTTCAGTGGGCCAGATGAGGCAGAGAACACAGAGAGTAGGTCCCTAAGAGACAGGCTCCAAACATGCAAAATGTATTACTTTGGATATTTGTGTCCAGGGTCATCACATGCTTCCTCAGACCTGCTAAACATTTGGGGTGAACTTTGAAAGGGACAGGGGCCCAAATGGCCATGCACAGTAGAATGTGCAAGTAAAATGTTTGCATAAAATGGTCACAGAATGAAACACATTCGATGAATTTCACAAACGTAATGCTGAACAAAGGGAGTCAGATACAAACAAAACATGATTCTTTTTAAAAATATATATTTTTATTGATTTCAGAGAGGAAGGGAGAGGGAGAGAGATAGAAACATCAATGATGAGAGGGAATCATTGATTGGCTGCCTCCTGCACGGCCCCTACTGGGGATCGAGCCTACAACCCGGGCATGTGCCCTTGGCAGCAATCGAACCCAGGACCCTTCACACCGCAGGCCAACGCTCTATCCACTGAGCAAAATAGGCTAGGGCCAAAAGATGATTCTTTTTATATAAAATTCAAAAGCAGGCAAAACTAACCAATGCTGTGAGAAGTCAGGACAGTGGACTGCAGGTACCAGTGACTAGAAGGGAGCCCTTGTGGGGGTGGGGCTTTGGGGTCACTGGCCACGTTCTGTTTCTTGATCTACAGTTTTGCTCACTTTGTGAAAATTCATGTATGATCCGTGCTCCCTCTGTGTGCATGTTATTTACATACAGAACTTACATAACTGCCCCAAACACAAAATGAAAAGAGGATCAGAGAGAAATGACAATTGGCAAGGTCACAGAGATTTCTTAAGGACCTCGAGCTTCTCTGTTACCGCTATTTTCTGAACCATAAAGGGTGCAGGGGAACACAGCATTTGAAGAAAGAGGGACTCCACCTGTGGCACATTATTTCCCTGTGGCTCAGTTTTCTATCTGTAAAATGGAGAGCATCTCTGTGGTGAAAATCACTTCTTTTCTACCCTTTGTTATTCCCTTCTCTCAATTAGCCTTTCTTACATTGTTATTTTTCCCTCCAGAATATAAAACCTAATACATTGTTTTTCTTTTCCTTCAGGAAAGGACCAGGCCACGGAGAGAGAGCCCTTGGGGACAGGTGAGGGAGGGCAATGGTGATCCATTTCCCTGGCATCTGGGATGGCAGGCCACTCTCACTATTCATTATTGAGCACACATATGTAACCTCTTTTCCTGTTTTTCAAAACTCCCTCTCCTCTTCATACCCCATTTATCCTGAATAGATAAAGGAAATGTGGCACATATATCCAATGGTATATTCATGAGAAAGGAGGAAATCCCGCCCTTTATGACAATATGGATGGGCCTAGAGCCCATGATGCTAAGTGAGGTAAGTCAGACAGAGAAAGATAAGTACTGTATGATATCACTTATATGTGGAATTAAAAAAAAAAAGCTTATAAAAACAGAAACAAAATGGTGAGGTGAGGAGAAGACTGATGTTGTTCTTTTCTCGTGAATATTTTCCACCTCAGACCCAGGTCTTATGTTCCCTAGTCATAACCACACCTCCACCTCCACCTCCACCTCTACCTCCACCTCCATCTCCACCTCCACCTCCACCTCCACCTCCACCTCCACCTCCACCTCCACCTCCACCATCTTTTAAAGGGTCATCTCTGTGCTAGTTTTGTCCAAACACATTTCATGCTTCATCTCAAGCAATGTCTCCCAAAGCTTCCTATATGATGGGTACAATTATTATCATGCCCATTGTACAGAGGAGAAAGGTGAAGTTGAGAATGTTACCAAAGTTGCCCAGCTCACAAAGGGTCCAGCTAGGGCTTACCAAGCCTGTGAAATCTGGCTGACTGGTAGGAGCTGGAGGAGTTAACCAGTGGACATAAGAGCAGGGCACAAGGGGTTTTGGGATTAAATTATATATTTTTATAGAATATGATCAGAGGAGATGAGAGGGTTCTCTGGCCTGGGCCCAGAATACAGGGCCCTGAGGCCAGCTTGGTGCTATTCCTATGGAACTGGCTACTTTGGTGGCTCCGCCCGGTTGTCCTCCATGGTTTTCCACGACTGAATCACAAAAAGTTCGCTTTTCCCTTTATAGTTGTAGACTTACCCAAAAATCTGGACCTTGCTAAATACCCTCTGAATGCATGGATAGATGAACAAACAGGGTTTCAAAGGCCGACAGGTGTGGGCACAATTGACTCCCTGTGGCTTCATTCAGGGCTGCCATGTACATTGTGTAACCTGTGTATGGCACAAAGGAGTCTGGTGAGGGGCATATGGAGGTTGGAATGCAGACTGGAGGAAGGGATGTTGTCTGCCCAGAGGAGTGACTAAAGATGCCCTAGCACCACAACTCTTTCTGTCTCCTTTAGTTTCCTTCCTTTATTAACATAGAAAACTCCTATGTATTCTTTAAAACTTTGTTTAGATATTGCCTTCTCTGTGAAGCCTTCCCTGATCTCAGCATGCTCTGCATTACATCTGTATCTTATACTACTTCTTTTATTCTATTTATAAACATTATTAGATGTTTATTCATTTCTGTCCAGTTTCTGGCCAATAAAGGCACACAAAAGGTAATTTAACAGTAAACTCAATTGTACCAAGGAGTGAATTATATTAGCCACATTAACTTTTTAGAGTAAATGCATATCTGCTAACAACAAGAGGAGTACTTTGTCCATTTCTGGAATTCCTCAGCTATCATCCTAGTGCAGGTGACCATCATCACTCTCTCCTTCAAGTTCCAGCCTGGGTACCACCCAGAAGGACAGCTTCTCTGATCATCCTCTATAAACAGTATCCCTCCTCCCTGAGCAGTTTCCCTCCATCACCCTGTTCATTTCTTTTTTAGTAGTTATCACAAGCTGAAATGACTCTGTTTATGGGCTTTCTTCTTTGTTGTAAGCCCCTACCAGGATGTCAGCTCCTTGGAGCAGAGATTATGTCAGTTCTGTCACTTCTGTATTCTTGGCTCTTAGCCCAGAGCCTGGCACATAGTAGGACTTCACTAAATGAATGAACAGGTGAGTGAATGAATGGACAAGCAGGATTTCAAAGTCCAATGGGCATGGGCACTGTGGACTCACCCTACATCTCTGGAACCACATTTGGGTCCTGGGATGTGTGTGTGGGGGGGGGGGGGCTGGGGTGAGGGGAAGGCCTGGCAGAGGTGGAGAAAAGTCTCTCTGGCTCACTTTATGGCTTGATCTTCACTTTTGTGGTGACCCCAGGTCCTGGCACAACATGCCATGGCACTGTGATGTCATGAGCAGTGCCTGGCTCTTCCCTTTGTCCAGGAGGAGCAAGGAGAGACTGTTTTGGAGGTACCAATGATGACAACCACCAAGGCAGGACTGATTCACCACTTAATGCTCAGCAAGTACAGCCAGGAGCAGCCCTGGTGGACACCATGGGATGGCAGGGATTTGAAGCAGGGGGAGAAAGGAGACACAGGAGGAGCTGAGGTTCAGGGCCAAGATATTTTGCTCTTTTGCATTCAGTTCTGATACTGAACATTTTCAGAATCTGCTTGCTTCTCTTCAATGTCAAATAAGAATTCAAAGATACACCTCTCTCTATATCTATATACATATTTATTTATATATACACACACTTGTAAGTATGTGTACACAAATATATATATATATCTATTTGAGTATATATAAAATCTATACACAAGTATATATTTATAAGTGTATATATGTATATAAATATACATACATATTTATATATATGCATATGGATATGTTTAAACTTTAATTTCAGTTTTAATTTTAATATCTCCTAAGTGTCCCCTGTATCCTAAACAAGCTCATGGAAACCTGGTAAGAAAGCTGAGTTATCACTTTAACCCAGTTCTCAAAGTGTGGTCCTCAGCCCAGCAGCCTAGGTGTTACCTGGGCAACCATAACAATGCTGATTCTCAGGCCCTCTGCAGAATCAGAGTCTGTGGGGGTAAACCAGCAGCCTGTGGTTTAAGCAGCCCTCTCCGGGGTTCTGATGGGGGCTATCATCTGCAAACCTCAGCTCCAACCAGGAGAAGATGAAGTGGCTGAGTATCAGTTACCAAGCTATTATTCTGAGGGTTACTTCACCAAGGGAAAGATTTCCAGGAAATGGTTGTGTGTTTTCATCTTGGGGAAATGTAATCAGGTAAATAGCAAATGAGCCCCAAGGCATCCAGTCTGGCCTGGGGAGTCTCCCACTCCTCAGGGACCCCCCACAAAGAGGACACTGTGAGGGGAAGGGCAGAGCTCCCCACACTCCTGGTCCCCGGGGGAAGGAAGTGGCTGCTGAGTCAGATGACATTAGAGGTCAGCCCATGAGGTGAAAAGATAACCCAAGGTTGGAGGGTGAACTGCTTCCTGCTTCTCCCAGCATCAACGTATTCCAGGCTTGGCACACTTGCCTAGGTAGCAAGTGTCCCAAATGGGGTGGCCAAGGGTTTCTACCTGATTGCTCCCTCACCCGGCGCCTGTCTCTGAAAAAGCCACGCAGGTCCATGGGGAAGGACAGGCTTGGGTCCTGATTGGCTGCTGGACAAACTTTTCTAGCTTGGAATTCTGGCAGAAGATTAAGCAAGGCCTGGGAGAGAGAGAAATTACCCACCAGTCTATGAGAGAAGTGGGAAGAACGAGGGTGGGAGACAGAGAAGAGAGTTGGACCAGAGTTCTTCCAGGTGCCCCAAATGCCAAGTGACTATTTCCATGGTTTCAAGATGGCTCCTCTCCAACCTGAAATCTCCATGGTGCCCTCAAAGCCCGGCCACACACAGCAACTCCATCAGCGAGGATAAATCTCAAGCTGCCCTGCATCGAACCTGCAGTTTTCGAGGAGATTAAAGCAATGACTCATGTATGAAGTTGAAGAAGCAACATCTCTTGGTTCCCAGCATATACACAGCAGTCACCATCAAAGCCAAATGTCCAACGTGCCCACTCCAAAGGAAGAACACCCTGACCAGCGGCCATTCCCCACCTCCTCTGCACGCTTGCTCCCCAATCTTCCAGGGAGACCGGGAAACAGCAGCCTAATGGAGGCATTCACATCCATGCGTCTGACGGCTCTGTACACAGGGTCAACTGTTGCCAGGAATCCAACCCAAGAAAATGCTCTCTTCAAACAAGCCACACAGGCCCGGGCTGGAAAGGCTCATGTACCAACCAGAGCTTTGCTCTCTTCCAGCAAATGTATACCTCGTTCCGTGAAAATGTGTTCCCTCGCTTGAACTCTCCTATTCGCTCTCCACGTCTGCAGATAGAAAGACTGGGTAGCGCCCAAAGCCCTGGGTGTTCAGTCACAAAGAGCTCCCTCCCAAGGGTCACCATCCCCACTGGTCTGCAGAAAAGGTGCAGAGAACCAGAGAGCTCTCCAACATGCCACGCTATACAAACTTATGAATGGCTTCTTTCAAAATCCTGACTTTTGAAAGCAGACTCGAGAAGGTCAGAAGATAGTTTGTTACAAGTAGATTTGCTCTCTCTCTCTGACCGAAGTGTGTTTCGCTTTTCAAAAGAGAAAGAAGCACCCGAAGATCCCTCCCTCCTGCATGCCACTGCCGGTTCCCCCGCTCCCCTCGCGCCTCACTTTATCTCATGCCAGATCATGATCTCAGGCCCATGAACAGAAGATCCTGTTCCCCGGAATTCGTACACCGCCCCCCCCCTCCACCAAGGGAATGTCTCCCGTTCCAGGTCTTGAACAAAGATTCCACGACGCGTGTTTGATCTCTTCACGCTCCATTTTCATTAGTCCTTCACACTCTCCATCACTTGGAAAAATACAAACAGCATGGTTCAGTTTTAAGGTTAAGAACTGACAGTCTCCATAAACATTTTTACAATCAAAGCTGACTTATCCACTGCCAGCACTCGGTGTCTGTAGGAAAGGGTGAGGTGGGATGGAGGCAAGGAGTGGGAAGTGGAAAACTTCAGCATCAGAAGAAGAGAACAAGTGCTGTGCCTTCAACGGCCGAGTGAAGGACGCCCCACGGCATTGCTGGCAAGGAGCTGGGTTGATCCACCTCCAAATAATTAAAGTACAGTCATCCCCCCTTATCCACGGGGATATGTTCCAAGACCCCTAGTGGATGCCTGAAACTGCCGATAGTCCCAGACCCAACTAGTAGATAGACTGTGTTTTTCCTATACGCACATACCTGTGGTAAAGTTTAATTTATAAGGCAGGCAGACACAGTAAGGGATTATAACAACAGCGAAGAATAAAATAGGACAATTATAACAACATACTGTAAGCAAAACTCTGTGAATGTGGTCTCTCTCAAAACACCTTATTGTACTGTACGTACAGCTTGGATATGCTGAACAAAGGGATGATTCACGTCCTGGGCAGGACAGAGTGAGATTTCATCACACTACTCAAAATGGCGCTCAATTTAAAACATATGAATTGTTTATTCCTGGAATTTTCCATTTGATATTTTCAGACCATGGTTGACTGCGGGTAACTGAAACTGTAGAACTGGAAACTGGGAATAAAGAGGGTGGGGGTACTGTATCGCAGAGAGGGACAGGGAAAGACAAGGAGCAGGGTAGCTCAGGCATAATTCCTAGTGGTCCTGAGTTATGACATTGGCGGGTCATAAATATTAAAAGTGGTCTATGAAGAGGTTGTAAAGTCATTCTCAGGATGGTTGAGATAGAGACAAGCAGAGGGTAAAATAGATGGGGGCAGAGGAGACATAGAACTTAAGCCATACTCTACCCTACACCACCCCAAATATTTATGAGCTGAAATCATTTAATTAGCTGAAATTCATATTGATGGTGTGTGGGCAGATGAACTTTAGGGCCTTTATTCATTTACTCACCCAGCATATAATTAAAGAGAGCCAATTACTCCATTCCAAGAGCTGGGAATACAGTGGTGAGGAGACCGGTACAATCCTTGCCCTCATGGAGTTTATAGCCTCCAGCACTGGCTCCCAAACTTTGTTGCCCCTCCTGATGCCCAAGTCACACCTTAAACCATGTAATCAAGGTGTCTGGGGTAGGATCCACATGCCATACTTTCAAAGATCCCTAAAGGGTTCCCAAGTGCAGCAAAGTTTGGGAACCACTCAGGATTCTTATCTTGTTGCCATGACTGGCCCGATCAATAAACACCAATGTCTTGCCCATGGCTCACCTTAGCAGCTCCTGTTCTGCTTTCTGAAACTCCTTGTGCCCACCAGGTCTTCATCTAACTCTTCAGTGTAAGTGGGAAATTTTCTGTAAACTTAATCCACTCTGAGTCCTCTGAGAGAGTTTCCGAACTAAAAGCACCAGTCACATACTCAAACGCTGGTACGTGACCTCATTAATCCAAAGCCTAAACCAGGACACATTACCCAGCCCCTAATCTGATCATGGTATAAAATATTTCAACCCCACGCCAACCCAGAAACCCCAAGCCTCCTAGCTGCCATATCTACAGGTTCCCAGCAGGTTTAAATCACCTGGTTCCCATGTAAAGGTAGAAAAAAAGAACTTGCTTGATAAACCCTTTCCCTCTGTTCTCTTTGAGCTTTTGTACCCCATTCCCCTTCAAGTGATCAATGGAAATTCATTATAGACTTTCTTGGACCTACTCCTGGATTTTCGTCCATTTAGAAAGGAAACATTACATTAAGTCTTTCTCTGGAAGGCCCCAGGAATTTTCAAAAACGAGGAGAAAAGAAAAGAGAATGAAAAAAAGGAGTCTGCTTTGAAGTTGCAATGAACAGGCCAGTAAAAAAAAAAAAAGAAGTACAAAACCCCAAAATGATGGATCCTGAGAAAAATGCTGAAGGAGAAGTACTTCCCCCCTGTTTCGCATTGTGCGTTCTTAAGGGTGAAGTGGTCCCCACTCAAACCACCAGAGCCTGCCAGTTGGCCAACCCAGAGGCATTCCACTCCAGAGATTAAAACCAACTTTATGATTGTGGTGCAAATAATAAAGAGCCTGGCAGGGTCTCCTTCCAAAATGAAAGCTCATTTATTTTCTGAGGTGTATAATTTGGTTGTAAATGTTTCCTTTGGGCCAAAACATCCCAGATTGTGTTTTTGCCTGGAACACATCACTGCTTTGCTGGAGAAGAATGGACTCCGTGTGGTCCCGCCGAGTTCGTCCACTCAGGGTACGGAAGGGTTCAAGTTGGCTCTGCTTTTGTTTCACGTCTGGCGGCAGTGGTCTGCCAGGCAGAACCAGAGATGGGGAGGCAGGGGGCACTGGTTCTGGACCTGCTGCACCAACTCCCAAATCTTGGTCCATCTGCGCAACAGGCAGGCTCCCCACTGGCTTTTACTCACACCTGTTTCTGTACCTCTGGGTGCTGAGGAGAGCCGAAGAGCTTTGGACCCCTGTTCCCTGTGAAGTCTGGCTTTTCTTCCTGGTCTTGGTGTCTTTATTGTATTTATCTTTTCAAAAATCATCCTAAAAAATCCACCCAGCAATGACTAATATTTGGATAAAGGCAAAGCCAGATTCTTTCCAGGGCTCAGGGGCTGACCACACGTACTTGGGACCAGAATTTGGCCCATCGCATTTAGCCAATCTCACCCAAATATAAACAGCTTTTCCCACTTTACAAGGAGGAAAGAAATAACAGTCCTTTCTACCATTTTCAGGTTTATCAGCTCTCTTCCTCACATCATATACTTTTATCCTATCTTCCAGTTGCATCTCCACATTAAATCCTAAATCAGCGCTATGCTTTGTAGATAAAAAATATACTTATTTCACTATCCTCCGTACCCCAAACAACAGGTAATGCAGATCAGGGAAAACACCTGATGAGATCAAGGGAGTGACATCAAGTCATCATGTGACATCCCTTGACGATCTCTGAAGCTGTTGCTCTAACACTGGGTTGGGGTGAAGGAGGGGGAAAGAAGTGGACTGAAAGGGGAAACAAAATTAGTGCAGTTAACCCCAAAAAATGAGAAGAACACTGGTAGGAGATAGTGTTATGGGATCTGCCTCACGAGGTGAAGTTCAACGGCCTTGTGCGTTATGAAGTTACCTGCTGGGAAATGACAGAGAATGCTTTCACTGCACCTGAGATTGACCTTGAAGCAGCATGTCTGGCAAAATGTTACATTAAAAAGCACCTTCCTATGGATTATAGCCATCTCATTGCTCAGAGGACGGTCCATCAATTTGTCAAATTTATATCACATTTTCCAGTTGATCATGGCCCCACCGAGTCAGTTCCCACGCTCAACATTGTGGATAATCACTGGCTGCTGATCTTCAGACCCCTAATCAAGGGGAGCAGTAAGAAATGTTCTTAAAGGAGAAGCAAGTGAAGAAATGCTAGAGCACAAAAGGCCTGTGACAAGTCGTGCACAAAGAAACATGCATCTGGCAGCCATCGCCTCAGTCTCCAAGTGACCCAGTGGCTGTAGCTAATTCCTTCAGCACTTCAGCTGCTGCCATCACCCACACAGCCCACCTGGAACGTGGAAAGTCAGGTTTACACAGTGTTGGGAAACCACATGAGGAACGAGTCACAGGAAATTCAGACTTTCCTCAGCATCCGACCCACAAGAGCAAGGGATTCAGACCACGCCTGTTGCATGAATGTCACTTTTGCACTGTGGTTAGAGGATTTTATTCTAGGACACACACATCATACGGAGATAAAAGAGAAACCAGGATCTGAATTCTTTTTGAAAACCATAATTCTTTCCGACTTCACTACCTTATGTCAATACATCTGAGCCTCGGGGCTGTAAATCACTTCCTGTCGCGGTCAAGTTTCATCTCCTTTATGAAGCTTTCAATGCTTTTCACAGCTCCCAGGTGCAAACACGACTGCGCTGAAAGTCATTTTGAATTCAGAATATTGTCTACAGAGGTCTGGACAGTGGGTTTTGAGAAATAATTATCCCTTTGCCTGAGTCTCCCTTTTAAGTTGCTCTTATACACACACACACACACACACACACACACACACACACACATCACTTTCCTGACAGAAATGCCTGTAGCTCCAACCAAGGCATCTGGCAAAGGTGTCACAGGTCACTAGAACCCTCTTGACCTGTGGAGGCCACAAACTGCATGATAGCTTCACGAGATGGTCAGGGTGAATCAGGGGATAGCACGAGACATACAAGGTGACATTTCAAAGCATGTTTCCTATAGCTGCTTTTTTGGGTAAGTTAAAAAGTTTAAGACACAGAGTAACAAGAACTTGCAGATCCAGGCCCTTCTCCTGCCCTGATGCTCGCTTGCTTGCTTGCTATTTATTTATTTATGTATTTATTTGTAAAAACTCTCTATTCTACTCCCTCCTTTACCTTAGAATGTAAAACAAAATGAAAAATAAGCAATACAAATAAAAGTAGCCCTCGCTGAATTTGCTCGTTACAGCCTTGGCCCACAGACTAAAGGGTCATGTGTTTGATTCCAGTCAAGAGCATGTACCTGGGTTGCAGGCTCGATTCCTGAACCCAGTTGGGAAGTGTGCGAGAGGCAACCGATCGACATGTCTCTCTCACATTGATGTTTCTCTCTCTCTGTCTCTCTCCCTCCCTACCACTCTCTCTAAAAGTCAATGGAAAAAACTATCCTCAGGTAAGGATTAACAAAAATAATGATAAAAATAAATCAAAGAGTAGGAATGTTATTACATGCAGGGGTTGTTGAATGACTGAATTATGTTATTAAAAATCAGGTCGAGTTAGGTGGTTCTACACTAAAAAGAAAAACAAAAACAGATATGAATGGAGAAGCCCAAACTAGTCACTTCCTTCTTAGAGGCCTGCGCTTTGGGAGGGAGATTGAACGACACCTTGGAACTTGGGAAATGCAACTGGGCTCTGCTGTTGTCTGCTGTCAGTAAGTAGGTAAACTTTCTGGGCCTCAGTTATTTATCTATAAAATGAAAATAATGGTATCTTCTCAAATGTGTTGAGGGCATTTTGGGAAGTACAGCACTCACTGAGGTCCCAGACTTTAGTGAACATATGCTATATGCAAGGGCTATACCACATGCCCTGGGGTATAAAGGGAAGCAGGAAGCAAGTGACTATTCCTACTCTCCAGCCCCTCACTCGGTTTTGGCGTGCAGAGTGGGCAGTAGGGATGTGTCGTACCCCCAGATAATCATATATGTGAAAGAATGGAATTACCCTTTCATGGACATACAATGCCATGAGGGTTTAGCTATGACCCACGTCCACCTCGATAGTTCACAGGAAAGCTTTCGTGGCTTGTCCAGAATGTTTGCAGCAGGAAAGAGGAAGGCCGCATTAGCCAAGGGAAGGGTCTGAGCAGGGAGGGAAAGTGTCATGGGGAGGGCTCAAGGAGTAGTAACTGTCCCATCTGGCTGCCAATGCTTACTAGTATAAAGGAAAGGGCCAGAAAAGTTGATTGATTCCAGGTATATGCCCCAATACCTGTTTTGAGGCAAGGAATGAGGGAATTGTTGGAAGTTCTTAAGCAGGGGAGGCCAGCAATTTTGTTGTTGTTCATCCTCACCCAAGGATATTTTCTTCATTGATTTTTAGACAGAGTGGAAGGGTGGGGGAGAGACAGGGAGAGAGAAACATTAATGTGGGAGAGACGCATTGATTGGTTGCTTCCCTCCACACATCCTGACCAGGGCTGGGGATCAAGCCTGCAACTGAGGTATGTGCCCTTGACCAGAATTGAACCTGGGAGCCCTTAGTCCATGGGCCAACACTCCATCCACAGAGCCAAACCAGATAGGGCTACGGCAGCAATTATTAAGAAGATGACTCTGAGTATTATATTTTGAATGGACATGAGGAGAGAGAAACTAGAATTGAGATTAGCAAGATCTGGGAAAGTAAAGGCCCAAGTCACCCACCAGACAGTGAAAGGGAACCCCACCATTGAAGCAAACAGAATTGGTCAGGGACCAGCATACATGTGGAGGGGAGAGTGAAAGACAGCTTCTGCAAGGCCCTCAGTGACTCCATCTCCTGGAATTCACACTTTGGTGCCATCCCCTTCCTTTGAGTGTGGGATGAAGCAAGAAACTTGCTTTTAACAAATAGGAGCTGGCAAAAGTGATGAGGTGTCACTGAGGTTAGGTCACAAAAGACCATAGATTTTGTCTCACTCATGTTCTCTTTCTGGCTTTACTCCCCTGTGTGCTCTGAGCATCCCATAGAGAGGCCCACATGGCAAGGAGCTTTGGGCGCCTCCCGCTAATAGCCCGCGAGGAACTGAATCTTGCCAATAACCAAGTGAGTGAATCTGGAAGCCAGGCCTCTTGAGATGACTGCAGCCCAGTCTGTTAAACTCCACTGCAGCCTATGAGAGACCCTGGACCACAGGTGACTAGCTAAGCTTTGCCCGATTTCCTGATCCACAGGAATCCTGAGATAATAAATGTCTGTTTTTTAAGCTGCTACATTTTGGAACTAGAGATCTCTCATACAGGGAGGGAGGTACTTAACTGACATGGAGATGGTAGGGGACACATGTTCTTTGAGATTAAAATCCCAGATTCATGGCCCAAATTTGTGTATACACTTTTTTCTAGGCTTTGTTGATATTAGAAACTTTTCATAAAAAGAAACTTCTCTGCCACCTCTTTCACTGTTTCCTAGAGCTGATTAATAAAACATGACTTGATTTTCAATTTCAAGCGACTCAGGGGGGCATTCCAATAGAAAACTGGCAGGAAATTAATGCCATACACACCGGGCAAGGCAGATGCTTCTGAATCTGACACTTGGGTGAAACACACCTTTCCTTTTTGTACATCTGACCCTCCTTTGATTTTGCATCATTAGTTTGATTTTAGGAGCCTGGGAAGGGGGGAAATATTCTCTCAATATAAAACAAGTCATCCTACAAATGCATTTACAACACCAAAATACTTGAATGATAGTTAACAAAACAGTTGGCCTGGGATTTTTAAGAAACTGCATTATCTCTGCATTTATGCTTGAATTGTGGTATTCAGCAAAGCTAATAATCATGCCTGTGAACTGTGGAATAAACCATCATGCTAAACTTATGCAATGTGTTTTTATATGAAATGCGATTATTTATAATTAAATTCTTTTCACCAATCTTCTTGCTGTGAGAAAAACAAAGTACAAAACCACCTTACCACATAACTTGTAGGACTTTAAGGGCATATAATGTCCAAGTAAATAATCATGCTCTGTTTTTATTAGCTAATGCTTTTTTTTTCATATGACATCTTCTGTATTGTAGTGGGAAACAGAGCCTCCGTATTTGAGCTTGACACCTTGGTGAGACTCATGGTCATCTTAGTGGTGAGAGACTTACAAACCAGTAAGAAATAAGCTGTTCAGAAGCCAGCCTCCAACTCATGGAGACATTTCATTCAGTCTTTGAAAGTGCAAGCAGATCTCTGTATTTAGTCCAAGATTGAGGCAAATTTTCTCTCTGATTACCTCACCTGTCTGTGAGTGAAGACGATAGCAAAGTACACCGTTTGGGTTTGTCCATAGTGCTCCCTTTCTAAACTGCGAGTGGGCTCTTGCTCTGATCTGCAGGTGGATCAGCGCCTCTCCCATTGCATGTGTGGTAACTCCCTTCTGAAAATACCAGGAGCATTGAGGCTTATCTCCATTTCACTAAAGCAAACATATCTGGACAATTGAGAAAATAAGTTATCTCCCCTTCATATATCTAACTATTTCTGCTCTAACTGCAGAAATACTGTGAACCTCTAAGTCCTAGATTCCCTGTCAATTGGGTTATAACAACTCACAACTCCTATTCAAACTATGTTTTGCTGATTAACATCTAGACACATGTTCATAGTGCAAGCAGTTGCATAAGGTGATGAATATGGCTCAAAAATCTGGGCAAGCTTAATTTCTTCCTTGGGTTTTGGCACTGGGGAAGGAATATGGTTTCTCTTGACTCCTGTCTTATATTCTGAGAAGTGATTGGCTGCATGGCAGTTAATGGTCAGTTATTAGTCATGTGATGAGAAATCATAGAGGTGAGGCAGGAGAAAGACAAAGAGCTGAGAGCACAGGCCCAAGTGTGGTACACATAAGTGCACACACAGAGTCCTGAAAGCATAAGCCACTGAGTAACAGGCAGAGAGGGCTAGTTGGCCCCCCAAAATATGGGCCCCTGTTCCAAGGGGAGGCAGACCCTCAGTGAGGGAATGCATTTCTTGGCCACCTTGCATCGAGGTAGGATTGATGTGAGCAGAAGTGAAGCGTTTCTTTCTGAGCTGAGACTGCTAAGAAGACATAAGAGCCCCCATCGGCCTGGGCCCTGAGTGACTGCATGGAACTGACACTAAGAATGCTAAGGGTGATAGAAGTTAAATGCTGTGCCCAAGGTCACAGTCAGTTAGTGCCAGAGTAAGACTCAAATTCATGTCTCCTGACTCTCAAGGTGATAGCTCTTTCTGACAATGGAAAAGGAACTTCTGCCCAAGCCACTGAAGTAACAGTGATTGAAAGCATGGACTCTGGGATCCAGACAGCCAAAGTTTAAATCCTGCCTCTACCTTTACTAACTGTGTGACTTGGGCAAGTTGCTTACCTTTATTGTGTGAAATAGGGATAATAATAGTGTCTATTCCATGGTGTTGTTTTGGGGATTAACTAAATTAATATTAGTCAGATGCTAATAAAAGTGCTAGGCCCATAGTATTATACAGTGGGGCCTTAACTTACGAGTGTCCCGACTAACGAGTTTTTCGAGATACGAGCCGTCTCTCGGCCGATTTTTTGCTTTGAGTTGCGAGCTAAAATTCGGGTTACGAGCCAGCTTCAGATACCCCACCGCTAGTTGGCGCAGCGAACGTCACGTGAACGCCACAACATCAGCCCAGCATCATGTGTCTCACTCGTTCACTTTAAGATTTGACATACGAGTAATTTGAGTTACGAGCTCCGTCACGGAACGAATTAAACTCGTAAGTCAAGGCCCCACTGTATAAGTGTTTGACAAAAACCAGGTAGATAAAATTAGATGAAATCTCTATAAATACCAGCTTCCACCTCTCCACACATGAACACTAGGGGAGCTGATGCCTCAAGCCCATCTTATGAGGCCTAATTCACCCCTACCCCTCATCTGAGCCTTTACCCCAACCGATACAATCATAGAAATAAGAGCCCAGAGGCTACCATGCCACTGAGCAAAGGGTGGCACCTCCATTCAAGAGAAGCTTAAGACTATTTCCACCATGGTTAGTTCAGCTGCCATTGAGAAATCTTCCATAACTGTAGGCCCTTCACCCCACAGCGTTTTGAATGCCCTTTAATTGGACTCAACCTGTCCCCCTCCACCTTCCCAAACCCTTTTTCTACTGGACCTTCCACGAATTTCACTTCATGACAAGCAATCTCTCATTTTCAACCTCTTCTCTGAATATCCTTTCAAGCTCCTCCTACACTTCCTGGTCCCGAGAGCTGCTTCCTGACCAGTTTTCCCCTTCTTCTTGAAAAAACAAAAACAATAGGGAAAAAAAAAATCCACCTTGCTCCTTTAAGAATGATGGATGCTCCAACTTTTACGTGCAACTCCCATTCATTCTCTCACATTCACTGAAAATGTAAGCTTCTGTCTCAGTCTCATTCACTAGTCTCCTCTGTTATCCTGCTTGGTGACTTCAACATCAAGTGGACATCCATGTAGATGGCCTTTCCAGCTCTTTGACCTCCTCATCACCACCAGCCTTTGCCTTCTCTGCACCTCAGCAAGCCTCAGCCCTTTTGTCAGCAAATCTTCTACACAAAGATGCTTTCTGTTCTGTTCATTCATTTCCCTGGTTTTCAAACTCTTTGAGGTCTCAGTCTATGACCATTTTCTCACCAACCTTCAGCTTTCTCTATCTTTTACTTTCCTTCTTATTCAGCATATGTTCCCTGTTATAACCATCCCTCTGCAACTTCCTTCAACACTTCTGCCAGGTTCTCTCCTTCTGATATATTTAATTTGTAAAACTTCAATTCTGGTTGAACCTAATGACCCAACTTCTCTAGATTGGTAGCCAAACAGATTGGTGATAAAAAAAATAGCCCAATTTGAAAAAACTTGCTCAATTTTAGATTCATGTTCTCAAACCTCAAATGAGTACTGATTCCGTTCGAAAATCAACTGCCCTTTCCTCACAATATTGCCTTTTCCAGTATCCAAGATTACTACCTCATGTCTTCTCTCTCCAAATGTCCTACTCTTCCTCAGTGTCCTCACTACTTATATCATTGCAGGAACAGGAGCCATTCTCCCAATGGTAACACCATTATGTCTACACTCTTACCTCAAAACATTGGTGCTTTTGACCCTTCTGCCTGACCTGTTCTCCTAGTTCTTTGTACAGCGGGCCTTTTTCTGTTCCCCAGCTTGAAACTTAAGTGTCACTTTTCTACCAAGTCCTTACTTGGGCACTTATTTTAGTATGTACCCCAGGTGCTCCTTACCTTTGCTTCCTTTTACTGTCCTGCTAAGCACCTACAATGGGTCTATATTATAGACTCTATAATAATGACTTCATTTATGAATTAGTTTATTTTAGTATGTACCCAGGTGCTCCTTACCTTTGCTTCCTTTTACTGTCCTGCTAAGCACCTACAATGGTCTATATTATAGACTCTATAATAATGACTTCATTTATGAATTAGTTATTGTCAATCTCTCTTTCTAGAACATAAGCTTGTTCTCTATTAAATATCTAGTGTCTAGCTCAGAAAGAAAGAAAGAAAGAAAGAAAGAAAGGAAGGAAGAAAGAAAGAAGGAAGAAAGAAAGAAAGAAAGAAAGAAAGAAAGAAAGAAAGAGAGAAAGAGAGAAAGAAAGAAAGAAAGAAAGAAAGAAAGAAAGAAAGAAAGAAAGAAAGAAAGAAATCATGAATGCTGCTATATGGTTGGCCATACTCTATACTTATATGTACATTATTTCATTTATCTGACTGCAACCTGATTGTCTCTGAAATAAAAGAGACACAATTCATATTCATTTAATTTTCTTTCAAATCCCATAACCATCCAACAACAACTGTAACGTCGCAGAGTCTGGGCATTTTAGATGTACATTTTGCTGCAATGCTCTTTCACAAAGAAAAACCATGAAAACTCTTAAAGATGTTCAGAAATAGGGGCTTGAATGGCTTCATGAAAGAGGACTGGCTTGCAAGTCAGTCAACTGCAGAGTACAGCCTTGGACATGTCCTTGCATTTTTCTGGGTTTTGAATTTCTCACGTATAAAATGAAAAGTTGGGACTCAGTTTTCCAAGTTGTTTGGCAACAACACAATTCTAGGATTTGGTGAGTGTCTACAGCCTGCCTTCTAAGCAGAATACCTCATCGTGTTTGTGGGGGTGGTGTAGCACGTAGATGAAGCTGTGGTTCAACCCAGTGAGCAGGACAGTGACCACGCCTGCAGCCATGGGGTGACCCCTGTGTGTACAAGCACCTGTTATGTGCCCTGGCATCCTGGTGACACAAAAGGCACTCAACTTAGATCACTAGGAACAAGATACAGAACATTCCAGGGGCTCGGCCACAGCAAATCTCCTGCCAGCATCCACCTTCCCTTGGACCTCAATGGGGAGCCCACAGATGGCCCCTCATGTTGCTCCAGGCTGAACACTTGGGGTTTTGTAGGTGCAGAGTTTTTCTTTTAAAGGGAGTCTGTGTAGCCTACACACAGCTCTGGCCAATTGGGCAGGCTCCATCTCACTGGAAGGTTTCCACAGCACTTCTATTTATACCTCATCCTAAGTGGCATGAAAAACTCCAACCCAAAGAAACAATAGACACACACAGGAGCCCTCAAAGTAAAGTAAATTGAGTTAATAATTTAAGCAATCTTACAACAACTGCTCAGAGGTCCAGAGAAGCAATGCTCTCCTTAATTAGAGGGTAGTTCTTTAAAGCTGTGACTCCGTCTCTTCATTTTCCCTCTGCCCAAATCCCTGTCCTTCACTCACATTAGGAAAATGGGAATTGTACTCACCCCCCTGGTGCACAATCCTCTCTTATTTGGGGCCATATCATTCTGTAATTGAGTCCCCTGGGCCAGGCCCACTTCCTTTTCCTTCCTCCCCATTTATGTGCAAATTTAAGGCCAAGGACATTGATGTTCCTTTTTGGGTTACCCCAGAGCTTGGCATTGGGCTGGCCCTTGAAGAAAAAGCAGTGAGAGAACCACTGTGGAGCATGGGAACTGCACTGGACTGCGCCTCAGGGCAACGAGGCCAGCGGGGTCGACTTGAAAAAGCCATCATCACCGGTACCTTCAGAAGAGCCCGGGTCCCATTATTTCTACCTGCTGTTCAAGTATTTCGAGTCACTCTCCTGTGATTCCACAGCCTCTCCCAATAGTCCCAGTTTCTTCAAGTTGATGCTTACTGTCATTTATAAATAAGATATCTCATTTCATAGGTGTCTTTTGCCTTCATCAAATTTCAGCAGGAAAATCATAGCTGTTTCAGTGGTTGATGTGTCTTCCTACATGTGCCAGTGAGGGGAGCCGAAAGGAAAGATCTAAGCAGTAGTTAGGCTTTTCCCAGCAAAGTGTGGAGTGCTGAACTTCGTGAGAGCAATAGAGTAAACAGAAGTGGAAGAGACGAGCCAGGATGACTTGGCCAACTCTTTAAAATGCTGTATCCCCTCTGGGCAGGTTCACTGCTGTAATAAGTGATTGCATATTGAAAGGATCATTCTGGATTGTTCGGTTTTCAGTGGGCTGGTAATTTTGATCTTAGATGGATGCCTCTTTCTCCAGCACCTGGGTCAGACTCCAAGTTAAGTCAAAGACATCCTTTATGTGATAAGCAATGTTACTTGGGCACTGTAGAACTGTTTTCCCTCTTAGAAGGGTCATGACATCCTTCATTTTCTGGAAGTCATAGAAACAACTCTGTTCTAGTATTTGTAAATGTCAGTAACTCCCTGAGATTTCTACACTCCCTGAGATTTCTACAGCAGGGCTGTGTGAAGGAACGCAATCCACATAGATATTGGGGGACTGCATGTAACTGATCCAGGACCTTAGTCTGGCCTCTATCCTTAATTGATGTTTACTCTATGAAGGGCAACCCCAACTAAGTTAATGAGTAATGTCATATGAACTTCGCCATTTTGCCTGATTTCCATGAGGTGGCTCTCTGGTTTGAAGTAGATCGCCTCCCATTAATAACTTTCCCAAGACCTTGCAGAGTCTAAGGAAAAGGTTGGAGCATAAAAATATAACTCAATTAGTCTAAAAAAAAAGTCACCATGTTGAATAGAAGGCCAATGGCTAGACTTTCAGGAGTGTTTAGGCACATGTAACCACAGTGATGGAATGCCCATCTCACAGCTGCCTCAAAGGTATTCTTTAAATAAAATTTAAGTTACTGCTTCTCTTTATTGTACACAATGTCCTATAAAGAAGATATATGTCCACAATTAAGCTTTGAAAGAGAACCATGGGGCCAGTTCCATTTAAAGGGAATGAAGTCAAGCAGTAAATTTGCTGGTCACTCTTTTCATATGGACTGTATCTTAGCCAGCAGTTGGTCTTTGATGTCGCAACAATAGCACTGGGCCTCGGAGGCAGAGGAGGCCCCCATCATCGAAACTGGTCCACATTCATTAAAATGTGGACACCCGCGGGCAGGGGAGCACGCATCAGGGAGCACCGGGAGTGGGCTCCAGGGTTGCGGGAGGCCGTTACCAGAGTAAAATGGCCATCTCTTCTGCACCATCTCCCCTGCCTGCTGTGTTCTTTACTCTATTTTTAATTGAAGTATGACATACATATGGACAGACGCACATACGTGACTATACAGCTAAATGGCATTTCACAAACTGAACACACCTGTGTCACCAATACTGGGATCAAGAAACAGAACATGCCCAGCGCCCCAGATGGCCCTTGTACTCCCTTCTGGTCACTTCCTTGACAAGGGTAACCAAGGTCCTGACTAATCTTCCAACAGCATAGATTAGTTTTTCCTGGTTATGACCCTCACGGGAACAGAATTGCATGGCATGTACTCACTTGTGCCTGGCTTCCTTCACGCAACATGACACTTGTAAAGTTGTACATGTTGCCTGTAGCTGTCGTTTGTTCATTCCGAGTATGCGCATTTACTGCAGTATTATCTATCCTATTGTTGATGGGCATTTCTGTCATTTCCAGTTTGGGGCTGCTTTCCATAGTGCCGCTATGAGCATTCTTTTCCAGGTCTTTGAGTGCATACAGGAATACGCTTCTGTTGGGTAAATACCCAGGGTGGCTAGGCTTGAGAGGGTACACATTAAATTCTGTTTCAGTAGTTACTTTTGAAAAACAATTTTCAAAAGTGTTCATATCAGTTTACTTCCCCATAGGTGTTCCACATTCACACCAATACTTTGTGTCTTCAGAGTTTTTTTTTTCCATTTTGTCATTCTGATGGGGTAACAGACTGTTTTCACATGTTCAGTGGGGATACATTTTAAAAGTTATTTTTTAGCTATCTACCCAGTCAGTGCTCACTTTTGTGATATTTACCAAATTAATAAGCTACTAAGATAGCTAAAATGAGACTGGTCCCAACTCAACATTTGGGGTTCAAAGGGAAAAGAAGAGAGGGCGCTGTAGAACATCCCTGAAGTGTGGGACACAACCCATCACAAATAAAACAGAACAAAGGATCAAATTCACTGAGTGTCTGTGGCAGTCAGGAACTCAGGACGAACAACAGAAAAAGAGCTAGAACCAGAGTGGTCCACAAGCTGATTAGATATTAGCAATGTAATGCCATAAATAAAAAGAAAATAGGAAACTATGGAAAACATTGAAAAAACTCTGACCACTTGTTCCTCAGAAGACCTTGGGACGCACTGAGGAAAGAGACATCTGATTAGTCCCGGGGAAGAGGTTCTGGCCGGCAACAATAATTCAGAAGCAGAATATCCAGCTCGCAGAGCTTGTGGAACTCCTGTCCCAGGCATGTCCTGTTTCTCCTGTTACCTCTGAGAAAGGAAGGTAGGAAAGGGTGCCCCTTCATCAGTGAAAGTGGTTGCAGGCTTACATTGTTACAGCGCTACAGTGATGAGTAACATATTGGTGGGCACAGTTCCATCCCTACCATGGAGCACATGATTCTTCAGCAGTGAAACTACACAAGGGAGACCATTCAGAAGGAAGGTGGAAAGAGAGGGATATGCGTATCTTGACTCCGAAACAATCTCTGATGGGCAGAGTCCTGTGCTGACAGAGAATTCCACGGCCTCTTCCAGCTCTAATTTCTCAGAGGCAGGATCCTCTGGGCTCTAGCCTTCCCCTCGACCTGACTATGTGCAGCTCCACAACACGCCTTAGGTCAGGGTTGGGTCCCACTGGAAATGTTCAGCACGTTCATTGGGCATCTGCTTGCTGGGACATAGCCACATAGTTAGGCAGGGTGGAGATGGGGACTCTGCTCAACCAGGGGGCCAGCTGCTTGCCCAGTCTCTTCTCTCGAGCTGCCCCTGTCCTTTCCTTCTCCCATATGAGAGAATAAGCCTCTCTAGAAGCATCACCGACTGGCATGAGGCAGAATGTGTGTCAGCCTCATGGAGCCAGCTTGGACTAGAACAGTTCTCTATGTGAGGTGCTCAGAACAATCAGTTTTTAAACCTTGATTTCCTGACATTGTTCTGCCTCAGTTTCTTCAGCTGCAAAATAGAGATAATCACCATTGGGCTATGATAAAAGTTAAAAGTGTAAATACATATAAAGTCCTTACAGCAGTTCTAGGCACAGAATAAATGTTCAGTGTTAGCTTTTGCATCATCATCATCATCATCATCGTCATCATCATCATCAATTCTGAAAATAAACTTCAAAATTTAGAATTACCCCATGAGGATGTCTATTCTTAGATATAGAAAATGAAATGTGGAGTTGAAATGACTTACCCAAGGTCACACTGCTCTGTATTAAACCATTCCTATGAGTTAAACCATTCCTATGCACCAAGGATGGTCCTCACAACATTATAACCTCCCAGCAATGTAGCTATTATTGTCCCATTTTACTGAATAGGACAAGAAGCACAGAGAAGCATGAGGCTTTTGCCTAAGGGCAGACATGTAAGTGAGAAGCAGAAGTGAAATTGACACAAATCCACAGCTCATGCCTTCGGCCACTCTGCTGGGCCTTGTGACTAGTTTTGGCTGGTGGGGTGCTAATAGAGTGACCCAATCAAAGGCTGAAGTGTGCTGTCTATTTGGGCTCACCTCTGCCTTTCTGTGCATTTTCATCGCCATGAGAGAGATGCATGGCAGGTAGCCTGCTGGTTGCACAAGGATGGGAGATGCATAGAAGACACCCAGACCCAACCCACAGCTTGGAGTCTATTCTGCCTAGATCTACTGAACTCCAGCCAACCCACAAACCCACGAGTGTGAGAATACATGCTTATTGTTATAGGCCACTAAGTTTTGGAGTAATTTGCCATGCAGCATAATTGGGTAATCTATAATAATAAAAGCATAATATGCTAATTAGACTGGACAGCCAGATGACCTTCCGGATGAAGCTGGGGCTGTGAGGCAAGCCACTGCGGCTGCGAGGGCCAAGCCCCTTGCACGAATTTCGTGCATCGGGCTTCTAGTAGCTAAATAATACCTGACCTGTATTAAGTACTTTCTGAGACTTGTAACTTGCAAGAAAAAGAAGCATCTTGACCAGTGCTTCTGTATTGTGTATATCACTAACCTGAGGGCCTTGTTAAAAATGCAGATCCTGACTCAGTAGTTCTGGGTGGGGCCTGAGATTCTCATTTTCTAAGGAGCTCCCAGGAGTTGCTGCCACTGCTGCTCCACAGACCACACTCTGGGTACAAGGGTGGAGAAATCCTCTGGAGCTTCTCACCTGCATCTCTGGGTCACAACTGCACCTGGTGAACCTCAGGGCAGTGGATGGGCCACCTTATATATAAGGGAAGGACAGTCCTTGCCCTTCAGTGAGAATGCTATGGGTGTCTAATAATCCACACTCTCCTAATAACCAGAGTGGCCAGGAGGTTGGCTCATGTTGACATTTCCTCAGCCCACTTCTTGGGCCAAGGATTAGAAACACCTAATGAGATCTCCCCCTTTACTTTTGTCCTTTCTACTTCCTGGAAATTGAAGGTGCCCAGCAATAAACTTGACTTCCAATTCATTTTGGGCTCCTAACCAATACCATATTTCCAAGTCACAATGTAATTGAGTCCCTAGGCAGGAGCTACAACCCCTATATCTACTTTTCTTAATTTTCAGTCAGGCAGGGCCTAGGGAAAGGGAGCTTAAAGGAAGCCGAGTCTTCTGCTGGGACACTTTTCCGACCTGTCTTCCTGCCAGCACCTAACTTTCCTTCACCACCACCATGGCCACCATGCCCTGGAGAATCAAGCCCCGTGATATGTTTGTACTTTGGGCATGCTAACCAAAACAGGAGAATCCTTTCCAAGGAGACAGTACCTTTTCTCTTCCTTTTAGTTTTTCATACTCTCTTGTAGATCACACATCTATATTTTAACTGTAGAAAGGTAATCCTGGGATTCAACTTCCAAATTCTCTGAAGTTTTCCAACGATGTTCCTGGGTTGTTTAGATTCTAAATATGTTATGTGAGCACCTTAAAAAGATTGCCATAATTTCCTAATAAGCTAAACATACATTACTATATTACCCAGCCACTCTGCTCTGAAATATTCACACAAGAGAATTGAAAGCATATGTTTATGCAGACATATATCTGTATGTTCACAGCACCTTTATTTTAATAGGTCCAAATTGGAACACAATCTAAATGTGCTTTAATGGGTGAATGGATAAGCATACTAATATTGTAATTGCATACAATGGAATACTAATTTAAAATAAAAGGGTCAAATGCTTTATGCTCAAAAAAACATGGATGCATCTTTGCAAAGAAGCTCACTATATTGTACATTCTGTATGGTTCCACTTGTATAAAAATCTAGTGACAAAGGCCTGGAGATTGCTGGGAATGAGGGATGAATCACAAAGGAGCATGGGAAACTTTTGGAGATATATTTCTTCAACATTTTGATGGTGCTAATGGTTCCATAAGTGTCAAACTTATCAGATTGTTCACTTTAAGTATGTAATTCCAGTTCAATGTATGTCATGTATAGCTCAAGAAAGCTGTAATAGAAAATAATAACACACTGCCATTTCCCCCTCATCCTCTTCCCATCTCTATCTCCCTGGGGTGGCTGAGAGCCAAGGCATGTTTGTTATGTGTCTCATTGGCATTGGCATGAATATTCTATCTGGATGCCTGAGGGAGTAAGCTAACACCGGGTGGCCTATGACATCATTTCCAGCTTCCTTGCATCCCTCATATAGATTCCAGCCACACCTTGTTATTTTTGAAAATAGAGATGTAGTATCCAGCAGGAAGCGGTCTATTGCATTCACAGTCTTTCTTTTTTTTCTTCTAGGCCCTTTCTGTTAAACATCTGGGGGTTGGGGGTGCCCCAACTACAAGTCTGGCAGCCCAGGGCCCCAAACTTGAAGCTAGAACTCTCCCATTCCATGGGCCCTGCAGCACGGTCTCTTCCCGGGGGGGAAGGGCTGTTGCTCTGTTACAGAGGGGCATCAGTCACCAAGAGTGCTCCATGAAAGATGACTCGGTTTACTAACATGTGCATGGGTCAGGCTAACAGGAAGAAGGGGTAGTTAACCTACTGTTTTTACTTCTACTCAGTTTACAGAGACAACTTTCCAGTGACACACGCTGGTCTGTGCTTGGGGAGTTGATGTAAAGCTGTATTGACCAAGGCACCGTGGCCTCTGCCGTTTCAGGCATTGGATGACACACCTTTGATGACTTCCCATGGCAGCTCATCTCCCACCTAAGATAGCAAACAAGCACCGGATCAGGCTCTCAGGAGAAAGACGACCCATTAGCTCTCCAAACACCAGCAATTTGTAGGCTTTGCCTAGGCCTGACCTTCTCATTTCTAAAATTTTGAAACTCCCAGATTCGGGGGTAGGGGGTGGGGGCGGCTGGTATGGCCTGATTCCATTGCTGCCCACAGCACACCCCTTTCTGAGGCAAACAGACTTCAACTTGGTTAAGGGCAACAAGAAGCAGCAGGTGCCACATGGAAACTCCACATCTTACCTTTCCTACACCATCGCTACCTATAGTTTTGCTATCCCCATGACTTAGGTTTGAGTAGTGCTTTGTTTTGTTCAGGTTCTCCCAGAAGCAAGACCTGAGACAAAGAGCATACCTGGGAAATGAGCCCAGGAAACTGGAAGGGGAAGGAGAAAGAAGGCAGAGAAAGGAAAGGGCCATAGGTTATGTTATCAAGCGAGTGACTACCATGGGCAGTGAGTGGGTACTTAGTCCCAAGAGGAATGCTGGGCACCAGCATGGTGACATTATTAGCATAGTGCTCCACCCAACCTCTGCCCTGACATGGCACACAAAGAAATAAGTTCAGCTCTTTGTATTTTATGATCATGGCTTCTTATGAAGTTATTATGGAAAGGGAGTAAAGACAAGAGTTTAAATAAAATGTGGGATGGGATCTGTTTTTTTCAATAACACATTCTCTCACTGTTTCTTAAACTCACTGCATATAATCCTGGGCCTTAGACTGATGCCAGATCCAGTGGCCTAAGTAGTCTTCTGTCTTTTAGGGGATGAATACAGACAGAAGGGTGCTCTTAGCTATCACTGAAGAAAGAGGCTTCATCACCATCTTTTCTTTATAAATCATAAAGTCCCGAGCCAAGGTTGCAAAAGAAAGACTTTCTCAGAAGATGAAAGAGAAACAAGAGAACCACAAAAACCACTAAAACATTGTAAGATAAGACCAACGAAGACAAGTTACAGGAACCGAGATAATCAAATCTGGAAAAGACAGGAACTATTAAATAATAACCTTCAAGTCTTGCAAGAGATGTTTTTTGAAAAGAAGAAATCAACTGCTCGTAATGCTGGGAAGAAAAACACAAACATGAAATAAGATTTAAAGGAGACATTACAGGAAGAATGTTCTGACTCTGAAGGTTATAAAAAAAACTTAGATGGCACGTAGAAGATGGTTGTGGGATTCTTTCCTTTGGAGGCTTTAAATCCAAAATAGATTCTCCTTTACTGAATGGGTAGTTCTTATGAGCTCTGAGGTTTACCCCCAGCCTCACAGATCAATGCCTGCTAGAACACAGCTGAAAGAACATGAATGAAGAGGTTGCACAAATAATATAACTTTCTTCTGGTTTGTATACAGGAAAGTAAAATTAAGAAATACAGTTATAGTGTTTCAGCTCAAAGGGGTGGGCCAAGCATTTTTGTTTATTTCTTTCCCCTCTTCAAATTCTCTTGAAGAGTCAGATAGAATATAAACATAAATCACTACAGTAGTAGAAAGCTGAAAAGGGATCACCTATGGAAGAAGGAATGATTTCTGGTAGATATAAAACAAATGTAACCCATTGAAAGTGAAACACTACAGAGCTGAGAAAGTGAAAGAAAGATCTCAAAAAAAGTGAATTTCCCTAGAAGAATTCCCATAATAATATCCATGATACTAGTAGAGGCTGTGTTAGTTTCACTACCAGTATCTACTTGCAAGAAATGAAAACACATGTGCACAGAAAAGCTTGTCCAAGAACATTGACATGGTCTTATTCATAACTAGAGGCCTGGTGCACTGATTTGTGCACCGGTGGGGTCCCTTGGAGTGGCCTGTGGGGATGGGCCAAAACCAGCAGTCCAACCCTGCCTGCTGCTCCCGTTCATCCTGGCCCTGCTGCGCCTGCCACAGGCTCACATCCAGTCAATCCCAATCGGGAAAGGCTCGTGCCTCCACAGGGCTGTTGAGTGGCTGACCCCTGGTGGTCAGTGCACGTCATAGTGACTGGTCGACCAGTTGTTTGGTCACTTAGGCTTTTATATATATATATAGATATCCAAAGTAATGGAAATAACCCAAATGTCCATCAATAGGGAAATGGGCAAATAAATTGTGGTATAGCTATACAATGGAATACCACAGAGCCATAAAAAGGAGAAATCTACTTATATATACAACAACATTAATAATTTTCAAAAACATTATGTTGAGCAAATGAGGCCAGACATACCAAAAAAATGCATACAGTATGATTCCATCTATACGAAGATGTGGAACAGCCAAGATTAATCTATGGTATAGGAGTCAGACATTGGTTGTCTCTGAGAGGAGTGAATTGCCTATGGGGTACACTAGAAGACTATCTGCGATTATGGGGATGTTCTATATCCTAATTTTGACGGTAGCCACATGGGCATATACAGTTGTCAAAAATGAAATTGAACCTTTAAGGATTGCTAGTAATTTTATAATAATAAAAGTGCAGCAGAAAACAATCAGAGCAGCAAAATGAAAACAGAGTTTAAAAAATGAGGATAGTTCATCTTACATAAACCATAATTTTAAAGAAAATGGTACTACAATGACAGTTTTTGGTGTGTTAAATTACTGTTACAATGCTACATAATAAAAAGTAATTTCTTTTACATCTTCAAAAAAATTCTCAACTCTTCTAAGGTAATAAAAACATATAAAGCAATTCCCATTTAAAGTCTCACTGAATATTTAAAATAATTCTAGGGTCTGTTTGAAAGAAGACATTTTATGAAAAATTTTAAGAAAATTTTTTTTAATGAAAGAAAATTTGCCATAAAAAACATTTTATGAAAATACATAAAATGAAACTACTGTGGTGTTGATAAATGAACAGAGAAAATGAAGGTCAAGAAACAGACTTATGTGAAAGTGAAAATTTTAGTATATGATAAAAGTGTTATTTTGTATCCATGAATGTAGAATGAAGTATTTAACAAATAGTAGGACAAGTGACTATTCACTTGGACAAAAAAAACAAAGTTGTATCTTTATCTTTTCTTTTAAGATATATTTTTATTGATTTCAGAGAGGAAAGGAAAGGGAGAGAGAAATAGAAAGATCATTGATGAGAGGGAATCATTGATTGGCTGCTCCTGTATGTCACACACTGGGGATGGGGCCCGGAACCCAGGAATGTGCCCTGACTGGGAATTGAACCATAATCTCCTGGTTCATAGGTTGATGCTCAACCACTGAGCCACACCGGCTGGGATGTATCTTTTTTTTAAATTTTTTTTTATTGCTTAAAGTATTACAAAGGGTATTACATATGTGTCCTTTTTTTTTCCCCCACCCTTGACAATCCCCTGGCCTCCCCTACACCCAATGTCTTATGTCCATTGGTTATGCTTATATGCATGCATACAAGTCCTTCGGTTGATCTCTTACCCCCCTCCCTCCTGCCCCCCAACCCTCCCTGGCCTTCCCGCTGCAGTTTGACAATCAGTGGGATGTATCTTTATCTTAAACCTTACACCCATAAACAACTTCAAAGTAGATTGTAGTCTTAAACAAACAAAAATAAATAAATAAAAATAGAAGTGTTAGAACAAAATATATTTAAAGATTTTGACAATCTTTATTTGAGGAAAACTTTCTAAAATAAGGCAAGAAAACCAAAAGTCATAAGGGAAATGATTCAGGGTTGATTACATTTAAAACGGAAAGTTTCTGCATGGCCAAAGGCAGCATAAACAATGTTAAAAGGTGAGTGCAAGATTGGTCCAAACATTTACAAAGTTCATGAGACAAAAGTTCAATATGGTTGATAATTAGCAAAGTTGGCCACAGTAATTCTGCCCCCCTCCCCTTGTGCACATGGTTCTTTGCAATGTTACTTTGCTGGCCCTGCCATCAGGAGGATTCTATTTCCTCCCCCTAAAATCTGAGCTGACCCAGTGATTTTTTTGCTGAATAGAATGTGGCTGAAGTGACATTGTTCAAGTTCATCAAGAGGCCTCTCAACTTCTGCTTTTAGCCTCTTGCTGTTCTGAGTCCACCATGTAAAGAAATGCGGCTAAATCCTCCTTGAGGATTAAAGACAATATGGACAGAGAGCCAAGGTCACAGCCAGCACCAACCATCAGACATATGATGTCATCTTGGACCATCTAGCTCATGTCAAGCCAACAGAAGGCTGTTGCCATATCAGTAATCCTAGGCAAGATCAGCAGAACTACCCAGGTGAGTCCAGAGAAGGTGCTGACACACACACTCATGAGCAAATAAAAATGGCTGCTAAGTCACTAAGTTTTGGGGTGGTTTGTTATGCAGCAATAGCTAAGTGGGACAGTTACCCACAATTATAAAGAATTGTAGGGATAAGAGCAAACAGACAGCCTGGGAAATGGGCAGGCAAGTCACAAAACAAGAAACAATGGCTGTTGACTTGAGTCTGAGCTGGAGGAGTCTTGTTGATAGACTGAAACAAGAACCTGGGCTCCACGGTCAGCCTGCCTGGGTCTGAATCCTGGCTGTGCCCTACCACAGCCTTGGGCAAGTTACTCAGACCGCTCCAGGCCTCAATTTTCTCATCCATGAAGTGGGTATATAAATACTATCTATCCCATAGGGTCATTGTAAGGAAACTTACTTGTATTAAGTACAAATGAATGTTTGTACATATAATTGTTTTCTTACTATTATAAATTAAAGACATAGGAAAGAACTAATCTGCGTATCTGATCAACATGAGCCAAACGTATTTCAAGGAGGAGATAAGATTTCATTCAAAAGTGAAAAAAGTTGATGTCTTTTGCTTTTACTGCTATAAACAGCTCAGGTGAACTTTTGAATCCAGAGAATCAGTGAGTACAAGAAGCTAAGCTGGTTTATTGAGTGCAAGTAGAGGAATAAGAGGGAGGAAGTGCCTATAAGATTATAGTTAGGAAATAGAGAACAAAGACATTTAGCTACATTTCAGAGTTTGGTTTCCTTTAATGTTACTGTAATAATAACCAATTTGATGTTTTATAACACTTGCTTAAATGTCGTCTTAATGAGTTGTAGTTTTACTATTTAAAATCTATAGAAATTCATGGTTCTAAATCTGGCTGAGATTTAGTAGAGAGACACTTATTTGAATTTCAAGTAAAATATTATTATTATTTTTATTACCTATGGGTAATATAATTTGAGATGTTCTGTCTTCCAGGCTGCTTTTATTACATGTAATTGTTTTCTTACTATTATAAATTAAAGACATATGAAAGAACTAATCTGCATATCTGATCAACATGAGCCAAACTTCTTTCAATGAGGAGATAAGATTTCATTCAAAAGTGAAAAAAGTTAGTCTCTGCATTTTTTGCACCTGTTGCAAACAACTGTGTAATTTCTTATTAGATATTTTAAAATACTGAAAATAGTACAAAGACTAACATTATTTTCATGAGCCACACATAGCCAATAGAGATAGTGTGCTCAAAGCATTTTACTGCCTCCTCATAGCATACCTCCAGCACAGGGAGTCACAGAGTAAAAAAAAAAAATCTATCCCCAAGGATGCTGAAATTACCAAAAAAATCATGTTAGGTCATGTTTTGTGTGTGTGTGTGTGTGTGTGTGTGTGTGTGCGCGCGCGCGCACCTGCATGTGTATTTTTATGTGTGTATGTATACATGATGTATCAATGTATTTTTACATATACTTATATATTCATATTTGACACAATAAAACCATCAAGAAGTTTGAAAATGTAAAATGTTAAAAGGCTTTCTCTCTCGTAGTCAGCATGATGAGTTTTCCAAGGATTTAGAATACAAATTTTCTTCAAAGATTTCTACACTACAAAATAACAAAAACAAATTAAGCATCTTCTAGCTGTGCAACCTTGGGCAAGTTACTTCACTTCACTTTTTTTTTTTTCATTTGAAACAGGGATAACAATAGTACTTCATTCATGTGGAATTTTTGCAAAGATTTTAAAAGCTACTATATTTAAAGCGCTAAGGACAGTGTCTGACACACGAAGGCATTTTACAAATCTTAGCTATTACGGTTGTTATTCTTACTACTATTTTATCAGGTGTCATTGATGTGTCAAAATCACCAGATCTTAAATATAAGAGTGGATCTCCTTTAAAATGATCCAAACACATACTACAATTTGGGTAAATAAACCTACCACTTTGTATTTCTAACTCCAACCTCCTATTTTAGAAGGTTTTAAGCAGAGATAACCAAAAATAACGTAGTATAAGCATTCATTTTCCAGTTGCAAAGAATGATGTTAGCAGCTTAAGATCACATAGAGCCAACACAGGAGTTTAGGAGAGGTTAAAAATGTCCAGTGAACAGAAAGAATATATCATCCGCAGTTATGTTTTCGAATACACCTGCTACTGGTGCATTTACTTCCTACGGCCTGAAAGCAACAGGCTAATCAATGGCTTTTGCAGAACTTCTTACTTAGTGGAACATACATTCTCCACTTGAATCATAACGCCTTTGGGGAATCAGAGGGCCAATGAAACAACTTTAGTCAGGAAGACTATAAAACTTTTATACTAACAAATTACAAAAGAGGGTTCAATTATGAACTCAACTGTTAAACTCATCATTCTGCCTGGGTACGTGCATTGAGTGGACAGAATAGCCGAACACTGCTACAGGGTAAACTGAAGCTGGAATATCAGCAGCTCCTTGGGACCCGTGATTCCTAGGGGCATTACTCTTTCAAATACCCCATTTCTTCCGCTCTCTTGGGGCAGTTCTTCAGCCAAAGGCGCTTTGGAGAATGTAATCCACTTCCCCTTTGCAGTTGCCACTTCCACCAGCTGCTTCTCTCATTACCTTACTGTTCAGGCAGCAAAGGCCGGCCCCCGTTTCTTCTAATGATAGCAAGCACCTCATTAAAAAATCTGCCAAATTTACTTTTCCATGGAACATCACTTTTGCAGCTTTTCATGAGGCCACGAGGAAAGAAAGCATCATGTATAAAATATGACTTCCAGAAATCTTGAAGATATTAAGAATTATTCCTACATGACTGGTGGGTGTACCACAGTCCGTAGAATGGCAGTATCTTCCATTTCCGCAAAGGAATCCCATCAGTCTGTCCCCGTACCTGTCTGCCCACAGGAAAAGGGGAGAGGACCCCACAAAGGTAGGACATTTTCAGAAATGTCCCCAAATTAAGAGAACTTTAGGCTCTGGGGTGAAGACTTCCCTATTCCTGGTTTTGCATGTGTGCAAGGGTCACCTTGCTTTAGTCTATAACACCCAGGCAGAGAGAAAACTGGGTGTAATTCATCAAGAGTTTGAAATGTGTGAACTTTGGCAACTTTCTTAACCTCTCTGAACCTCATTTATTTGTGTGTGTGTTCTGTAAAGGGGAGATAGTAATAATACAGTACCTTATTAAGTCAGTTAGGTTTTGTAAAGCACTTAAAACAGTTGCATAGTAGCCACTGTTTTAAATGTTGAAGTGAATTCTCTCTTTAACAGTAAACCTTTCCGCAACAAATTACATAAAGAGGCAAACACTGAATAAGAGACAACGATTGTAAAGTCCTTTGGAAACAATGCTTATCTGGGCATTGCAGAGCAAAGAGCTTCAGAAAGGGCTAACTTGCGGAGGAGATTTTAGGCGCCAGAGAATTCCCTCTGCTTTCGGAGGGAATCCCTGCAGACTTTTACCCATGCCCCAAGTGGACAGTTGTCACATCACTAGACCCAAGGGAAAGCGCTTTCCAAGGTAGCGGCAGGCCACCCTTACCTGAGCAATCCTTTATTAGGAAACTGAAACTCACCTTTTATATGACGCCCACTTCCCCCCCACCTCCCCCGGACTCCTAGCTAAAATCGATCGCCATTACAACCCCATTCTAAACTTACAATTTATGGCTCCGTCCTTGGCTGTAAGTTTAAAAGCCATACCACGATGGTCTTCCCCTCTAAGCACGGCAAGTGCCTAGACTCAAGAAGAGTAATCAATAAAGGGCAAGAACCGCACTCGGAGCCTTGACCATCTGAATAGACGATTGATCCGTGACAACTTGCCCAACTTCTCCTCCATATTGCCAAGTGGGCCAATATAATACAAATTGGACTACAATCATTCCTGTTACTAGTGTCATGTCTTTGGGGTACGGGCTAACCTGTCCCCGATTCGGGGTGACGCGGTCTCTGAACGCGCTTGATATCCACACCAAATTAAAAATACTGGCTCACGGTCCAGGGTTCTCCATGACAAGTAGCTGAGAACACGTGGCAAAACCAGGAGGTCTCAAAGCTGCTACTACGGTGAGACATTCATATCACCATCACTGTCGACCAGCGGTCAGAGGTAAGTGCTTCGTCCCAACCTAACCAACAACAATTTGATATGATGACACACGAGTTGCCTAGTATACGCAAGGGAGGCGCTGCCCCACCTCCCCCCCCCGTGCTGCCCCCGCCCATACCCACCTACCCTCTCCTCCCACCTTCTTCCTTAGCTTGGGTGGGAGGGGGAGGAGCGCGC
>NW_005871090.1:3671162-3700505 GCF_000147115.1 Myotis lucifugus | reverse complement strand
GAGAGCCTGGGAAGGAGGCGACTGGGATTCGCTGGGGGTGGGGCTGGTCCAGCGCGCAGGTGTCCGGGCGGTGAGCTTGCCGGGGCCGGGCTCTCGGCTCCCGCGCGCAGAACGCAGGTGGGCACTGGGGTAAATCTCAGCTCCGGCAGTCGCGGGTCCGGGGGCTCATCCCGGAGGCGCCGCGCCCGGGAGGGGACCTGGGGGCTGCAGACGCACAGCCGCCGTTCCTGGGCCGCCGCCTCATGACCGCTCTGCAGCCTCGGCTTTCCCGCGCGGCCGCTCATGCCTTGCAGGGGTAGCTGGCGAGTGAAGGGGCTTGGGTCCTGGCCGAGGGGCGCGAGTTCCTCTCCTCCGATGCAGAAACAAACTGGGTCCGACGGTGGGCTCAGATCACTGCCGCGGCACCGCGCATTTCCCTCCCTCCGGGTACGGCTGTGGCTCCTGCCTTCCAGAAGTGGCTCGGAGTGGCAGGCGCTCCGTCCGCCTGGTGCCTTTTATACTGCGCTCCCCCCCGCCTCCCACCGGGTTTCCTCCTCCCCCTCGGCGCCGGAGCCCGCCCAGCCCTTTCCTCTCCGCTAGCGGAGCCCTCCGTCCTGGCGTTCGCACACAAGCCTTTCGCAAGTTTCCAAGCCCATCTCGCACCCAGTGCCCCTGGGATGGGTCCTCCCGATTCTCCCTTGGTGACTGATATTAAATAAATAAACAAACCTTTCTCCCCGGCTTGACTTTTTCCCCTCCGCCCGGATTCGGCCCTCCTGCTCCCTGGGCTCCAAACTAAGGAAATATTCTTAATTCAACGACTTTGATTGATTTTATGAACATCTTTATGCGCAAGACACCTCAGCCAAGTCTTACCCAGATTAAGACAAGTCACACCTTCATCATTACGGAAGCTCCACAGTCACGGTGGCATTTTGCAGAATTTAAATAGCAATGGTTAAGGTATGAAGTGCTGGTTGGGTTTATTTATGTCCAGGGGAGGAAGGACTGGTTGCCACTTTAAAGATGCCTTCATCATCTTTAAAATTCTAACCAGTTCTAGCATCTTATTACTAAATTGGCAGCTGCTTATTAAGCACGAAATTTATTTTCCTTTTCAGAGTTTTTTATTTGTTTGTGTGTTTTTTTGTTTGGTTTGGTTTGTTTTTTTTGTAGGGGGGAGGAGGGATATTTGGAGGCAGTGCTTGCTTTGGATTTTCAGGCAGCCAGTCCTGCGAGGCAACTTATTGAACTCTCCAGGCTCTAAAATGCCAATAATTGTCAACTAGAGCGCTGGGGGATAATTTGAAACAATAGACTGTCCGTGGTTCAGATGGGAGATCAAAGAGAGGATCCCAGCGGCTTTCAGATCCCTCCAGGATCCTCCAGTGTGTTTTTTAATTAGAATCACTTAGAGGGGGCGGGGCATGGATGGAATATATAAATTAAGATGGCAAACTAGGCAGAGTTAGGGCTGGCTCTAACCCCTGAGTGCCAGATTGTGAAGTGGCGCACAGGGACAAATGACTTTCCTATTGCCCGAGGCAGGCTGTTCTAAATTAGAATCCAGGCACTGCTGTGTCCTGCGTTTTCATCACACACAGTCCCCACATGTGAGCCTCAACTGCCTCTCCTCTCATCTCAAGTTAACATTTTTGGATCCTAAGGAAAAATAACTTTAAAAAAACCAACAACTCTGGAAAGAAATCCTCCCAGTGTAAATTCTTGTAAATTTGTTAAGGGAGAGTGGGAGATCAAAGTCTTTGTAAGATGTTGTAAAAATTGTAAATTGATTTTTGGGGACAGAAGTCTTTATAAAATGTTGAACAAATGCATGAGTGACTGCTCTTAAAACCCTTTCACGCTGTGAGATCCAAATTCCAGGTGAGTTTATGTTTTAGTAAGCACCCATTACTAGTATCTGTAAATGCCCATGCTCTGTGACTGAGCTGTCAAACGAGGCTGCCAGCAGGGCTCTGCTTTTGAGGAGATGGGGAGCACGGGCTTTCCATGTTTGGGGAAAAAGAATGACAATTTCAAAGCCTAAATAAATTAAGTTTTAAGTATTTTGTGAAATGTTACCAATAGCTGATGAAAGTCCTAAAGATCCTACCTCCTCAGCATTCCAACAGCACCGTCCTTATGTCTTTGTTGTTGATCTTACTTCCTAGTAAGAAGTCTGATTGTATGTCCATGTTCCCACTGGACCGGGATCACCGTTCTGGTGGGACATTTCAGAGCATATCTCCCACCCACACCCCACCCTCCACTCCTCCAGTATCCAATGTTCTTCTTCCCAGGTTCACAGCTAAATAAACATTTTTGTCAGCAACACGTGAGGTGAGATGGTCAAGAATTCTGGTCCTTCTTCTACATCTGGCCATGAAACATCCCAAGTGACTATCTATATACAGCTTTCTCTTTCCTTTCTACATGGCAAAGGACTCTGAGGTAAAAGGAGCCCTATTCTCTGAGCTACGATTCAAAAGAGAATGACTGGACCAGAATGCCTTCATTTACCCTTGCATGGTGAGAAATAAAACTTTGTTGTTCAAGGCACTGTGATTTGGGGATGTTTGCTTTAGCAGCTAGTATCACCAGTCCTGACAAGTAGCACATTCTTCACGCAGGGACACCTGCCTTATCAGTAACATATTTCTAGACCTGACCACAAGGCCTTCCATCTAGTAATTGCTCAATCAGTGTTTGTTTAATGAATGTAATGACTATGGTCTTTATTTAGACCAGCCATGGGCAAACTACGGCCCGCGGGCCGGATCCGACCTGTTTAAAATGAATAAAACTAAAAAAAAAAAAAAAAAAGACCGTACCCTTTTATGTAATGATGTTTACTTTGAATTTATATTAGTTCACACAAACACTCCATCCATGCTTTTGTTCCGGCCCTCCGGTCCAGTTTAAGAACCCATTGTGGCCCTCGAGTCAAAAAGTTTGCCCACCCCTGATTTAGACCCTACTTGGTGAAGGAATTCTCTTGAGAGTGTTTCTACTATAAGTGGCTGACCTATGGATTTTATCTCTTCTGTCATTTGACTGTACTATTCCCTCATAGATTTTGTCTTTTATTATTGATCATTGGCCCCTTTATCTTGCAGACAAGCTATTTGACTGTAATATTTGGAGACAGTAAAAAAAGAAAAAAATAACACACCACAACACCTGTAGTAAATATCATTGAAGAGAACCTTATAGCAAGGATTTTATTGTTTTTACATTTTTTTACTAAAATCAGTTGCAGGGCAGCAAAGAGTAGTGTTAGTGCAATCTTTAAAATACAAATTTTTATTCTATGTATTATACTTTTAAATATATGCAAAAGTAAAGAGAATAATGTAATGAATTATTACAGACCCATAACCCAGCTTCAACAAAACTCAAGGCCAATCTTATCTCATCTATATTATCATACACTTCCTCCCTCTGAGATTATTTTGAAGCAATTCCATGACATCATATAATTTCACTTGTATCTCAAAAAGGTAAGGGTGAACTTACCCCATTTCAATGAAAACAAATTTAAACACATAAATATGTTTTTAAATTAAACACATGCCTACTGTATGTGAGCTGTAAAACAGATTCGAGAAGTCAAAACTAGACACTTTTTTTTCTGGGTGTAAAATGATTAGCAATTAGGGATTATGGTGGAGGCTGTTATGTGTTCACCAAAACTTGTTTTCTCTTCTTCCTGGACATATTGATAAACTATATTTGCCAATATCCTGTCCATTTAGATAAAGCCATGTGACTGGGTTCTGGCCTCTAGAATGTGGGTGGAAGTGATGTGTGTCCTTTCCGTATCTAGCCCATAAAAGTGTCCTGTGCATGACCTCTCTCTTTTCACCTTGTCTGCTGGCTGGATGCTTCTGCCCAGGGTGGCCTTAGATCAATGATCAGCCTGGCTCCCAGGAGCAGAGCCCTTACCCCAGCCCTGCCTCTGCCCAGAACACCCTGGCTGGGCTATTGTGTGATTGAGAAATAAACTTTTTAAAAAATTTGTGTTAAGCGACCAAGGTGTTGAGGTTTGTGACAGGAGCTTACATTACTCTCACAGATAGAAGCTGGTAATGTTCTGCGAGGACCGGCTGGCAAATCTTTTCTTTAGAGTGCCTGACAGCAAAGCTTTTTGTCTCGGTGGGCTTTGAGGTCACTGTCCAACTGCTCAACCCCACTGTTGCTGCTGCAGTGGGAAAGCAGTCAAAGAAAATACGTCAGCAAATGGGTGTGGCTGTGTTTTAATAAAACTGTGTCCCCAGACAGGCAGCTGGACCACATGACTCAGTTTGCCAATCCCTGTTCTAACAGACGGACACAAGCCACCACCTCGTCTCAGATGCCATATATGAAGGAATTACTGCAAAGTGGGGTTGGATGGATTCTACTTAGCCATGGAACTTCTTAGGCGAGTTGTTTGACCTCTTTGAGTCTGTTTCCTCACCTCTAACTTGGAGCTAAGAATGTCTACTCTAGGGTTGTTGCGAAGTTCAAATATTACTCCCACTGTAGGACAAGGTGAGTAGGTCCAATTCTTTCTGTCTATCGGATGAGGAACTCCGTATTGTGCGCATGAGGACAGGGAGCGTGTCTGTCTCATTCATTTCTGAATTCACATAGTACATGCTTCATAAATATTTGATCAATGGATGCCACTTCTAGAAAACTGCTGAAAGGAGTCTTAGAAGTAAACTCTAAGCCCTGGGGGTGGGGAAGGGGGAATACAAACAAACAAAAAGCCTGAAGTGTTGTTCCATTAGAGTCCTTTGAACTATGAAGTGCTCACAGTGCTCAGAAGTGAGAAAATCACCACCCGGGAGGCTCAAAGGCGCTCCCAGGGGCTCCAACCCCTGCAGCTACAGTGAGGTTTGTGGGACACCTGGACCATCGTTTCCTGGTGCTCTAACTCACACACAACATGTGTGAAGATAGAGGGGATGACTGTGGCTCTTCGCTTCGCCCTAAAAGCCCTTAAATGTACAAAGAACCCAAGAGACCACTGCGTGTATGATCCGAAGAGGTGAAAAACCTTTATTCTGGAGCGAGGGATGTCCTTCCCAGGCATTGGCTGGAGGGGCAGGGTAACAGGACTGGCTTTTTGAAAAGGTTCGTGATAGTTCCTCTTTATGTGGCAGGGTCCTTTACTGCATTCCCAGTGTGATATTAAAATAGGATGTCCTGCTAGTCACCTGACCTATTCTGCAAATAGCTGGCCTTTGAAGACCTCATCTGTTTCAGAGGCCACTCTTTTGCTTTTGCATTGCTATACTTATTTTTGTGCAAATTCTGGAAAGCAAAATCTCAGGGATAGTTATTGCTGGAGGAGGAAAATGCTTCATCATGATAAGATTATATGTTATACAATATACATCATGTAAGTCCTTTTAAAACTCTGAAAAGTAATTTCTAGGCTGGAAGAGAGCACATTGTCCAGTCAGAATTGAATCTCAGAGTTGGAAGGCGCCCATAGAGCTCACCCAGCTTCCCTTTACAGATGAGGAAACGGAGGCCCAGGGAATTAAGTAGACATTTTTAGTATTGCAGAGGGACTTAGTGACAGCATCAGGCTCCCTAGCTCCAAAACCAATGCTCTTTCTATTTTTCAAGGTAAACTTTTAAAAATTAAAGTATGACTTATATATGGGAAAGAATACATGTCCTAAGTTTATAACTCAAAGCAATTTTTACTACTCAGATAAAGAAATAATATGTAACCAGCACCCAGAAGCTAATTATCCAAATGTAACCAATATGATGACTTTTATCACCATACGAAGGATTTGACTTTAGAAAAAACTATATAATTTGAGTTTTATAGTACATATATCTCTTTTGTATCTGGCTTCTTGTGTTGTCTTCTATCCCTCTCCACAACATTTTATTTTGAAAACATTCAAAGTAACAGAAAGGGTGCAAGTATAATCGAATGAACACCCATACATCACTGGGGTGGATTGTCCAAATAGCCACAGTTTTTCCTTCATTGTATCAAGGCCCTTTGCCACCTGACTTTGTAGCTTCTCCTACTGGGGCATCCTCAAGCAGCCTTGCATTCTCTCTCTCTCTCTCTCTCTCTCTCTCTCTCTCTCTCTCTCTCTCTCAAAACTTTGCCACTTTCATATGAATAAGCCAGGGCTACCCTGCTGGAGGAAAAGAGACAGGGTCCCAGTCAACTGCAGCCAAGAACCAGCCTATGTCTAGAAGCAGATCCGGCCAGCTGACCTGCTGCTGAAGGAAACCCAGCGGGGATCTCACAGAAACCACCCATCCGGCGAGCTCAGCCTGAATAGCATGATTAGCTACATAAATGGTTGCTGTTGTGTGGGGTTTGTCATACTGTAAAAACTGACCATTCTACCTTTCACCCCAACTACTTCAGCATATTTCTTCTAAGAATAAACAGCTTCTCCTACATCATCACAATATAACTAGTTATCATGCTCAGGACATTTGACGTTGACACAATAATATCTAATTTACAATGCATACTCAAAATGTTCTAATCATCCCTACAATATCATTTACAACTGCTTGGTTTTCTATCCAGGATTCAGGTGAGGATTGCTTATTGTATTTTAAAAATTGAGATATAATTCACTTACTGGATTAGTTTTAGATATATTAGGTATATTAGGTTTAGGTAAATGATTCAACATTTATTTATTTATTTATTTATTTTTAAAATATATTCCTATTGATTTCAGAGAGGAAGGGAGAGGGAGAGAGAGATAGAAACATCAATAATGAGGAAGAATCATTGGTCGGCTGCCTCCTGCACGCCCTCCACTGGGGACCGAGCCCACAACCCAGGCATGTGGCCTTGACCAGAATCAAACCCAGGACCCCTCAATCCACAAGCCGACACTCGATCCACTGAGCCAAGCCAACATTTTCATATATTGCAAAATGATCACCGTAATAAGTCTAGTTAGCACCCATCACCATAAAATAGTTATATAATACAACCTCCTTTTGGGGAAGGTTGTATTACATGGTCACCATGCAGTATATTATGTCCCCACAATTTATTTATCTTTTAACTGGAAGTTTGTACCGTTTGACCACTTTACTTATTGCACTTCACTGTCATTGTCATGTTTCTTTATGTCTGTCTTGAACAGTCCCTATCTTCTCCCCACATTTTACTTTTGGTGTCTGGTGTCATTAACATTTTTTTTTTAAGTCTAGCCCAGTTGATGTTGCAGAATGCCATCAGTTTATACTTGCATGATTGCTTTCCCAGGATTAATGTGGGGCAGGATACTACCTGGATAATGTTGTGTTCTCAATGCATCACTTCACTCACAGGTCCATGATGCCACTTTGCCCAGTTGTCGGGAACTCTCTTTTAAGGTGCAGAGTCTTGAGTCACTTTTATGAGGTTAAGTGGGAAGAGTTCTCCATGGAAAATGTGTTGGTATGTTATATTTTTCTTTTGTGGAAAGAAAGGAAACACGACTTCACCTAATTTCCGGGAATCTACTCTACTTTATTCTAAGTTGTCAGTCTTGTCCAGTCCCCTCTGGACCGTGGGCTATGACTGTATAAGAGGGTGACTTTCATCTATGAATCAGTTATCTTTTTATTTGCTCTCATAGAAAGTCATTATTAATTCATTCTTAATGATTCTTTTTGTTGTTGTTGTTAGAAAGCTGGGCTCGGTGTAAAGAGGAGAAACAAATTTGTTGCTAATCACAATTTTCTTCAATGATTTAAGCATAGTAAAACATTAGCTTTATGATGCATTTTTTAATGCAAATAGTCTAAATATATGTAGGAACATTTAAAAAGCTCAGTCAAATGAAGAAAAAACTCCAACAGATTAGAAATATTAACTCTTTTCTCACAACTAAAGAGCAGTTAAAATAATCTTTTCAACAGCTCCAGGTGAGGTTGTGTCTGAAAGAAAGCGAAAACTGGTAAACTTGCATACAGAAGTGAATTTAATGACAGCAGTTCCTCAGCAGAAAAACATCGAACTGACAACTTAAAGTGCGGCACCAGAGATGTCTCCACTCAAAAGAGTTTTGTGACTGACTGGTTCTCACATCTTTACTAATAAACACAAGACCTCGTCACCAATGCTTGTGGCAGGATTTCACAATGATTGGGGGTGGAGTACCTCATTTGTGAGCCAGATGTGTCTAAACTGAAATCTGAAGATTCTCACTTGGTAAACTCTAAACAGGATGATGAAAGTTACATGAGAAATGGCCTTGTGAAGGAATAAGCATGAAAGAACTGTTTACATATCCTTGGAGCTCAAATCTGGGTGGTTGTTATTTTACAAAGGGCAGGATTTTCCTTTATTTCCTGGTGTCTAACTTAGTTCTGAAATCATAGTTCAATTTTATGCATAAGCAGCAAACAAAAAGCAGTGTTTTGGAATAAAGATTTTATTGATTGGGAATATGAATGCCAAAAATGCTGTACTTCAATGGGATGTTTTGGTTACTCACAAAGATTGAAGGATGAACTTTTCTTGTACTTTGTTTGCTGTTGTATATGATTAAATAACATGTGATGGTAATATGAAGCACAATGGTATTGAAAAATATTTTTATATATGTATTAGTCAGGGAAAGTAATTTTGGCTGCCATAACAAATGGTCCCAGAAAGTTCAATGGCTTAACACAATAAAAATGTATTTCTTGAAAATTTGAATATTTTGGTCTTCAAAGGGAAGTCTTCCTTTGATTAAGGGGCGCGGGATTCTTTTATTTATTGGATATGCATTTTCTAGAACCTTCTTCCAGCAGACAAGGGAAGGGAGAAGAGTATATGGAGGCTTGCTCAGGAAGCTGTAAGGCCAGACCACATGCTATGAACTGGAGCTAAGTCACAAGGCTCCAGCCAACTGTAGGAATGATTGGAAAATATAGAATTCTCATGTGCTTAGGAGGAAACTAAAATGGGTATGCTAAATGCTCAATTCTTTTTGCACATTGAATCACCTCTGCCAAAACATCACTCATTTTCATCAATATGTGAACAAAAGTATATAATGTCACGAGTGGACCAGAGCATGGGCCAACACATTTTTTCTATCAGGGCTGGAGAGTAATCTTCAGGTTTGTAGGACAAGAAGAAACATTAAGGCCATCATGTATATAATAAGCATTTACAGTATAAGTGTATTTTAGCTCAGAGTCCATACAAAAAGAGATGGTGTTCTAGGTGTGGCCTGGGGGCCATAGTTTGCTGACCCCTGGACCAGAGAAACTCTAAATTTTAGAGTTTAGAGTCTAAAAGGAAATAGTTGGCACTGCAGGATTTTCTATTTCTCAGATTCTTTCCTAAGTGGATTTTGACTTTGGTTGAGATTCTTCAAATGACCATTTGTATCAAATTATATGAGAATATAAAATTAATTGAGGTTACAAAGATTATGCGGAATAAAACAACAGTTACATTCTTAGAACATAGCATGTAAAATAACATTTATTATAAGCTAAACAGTAATTGGGAAGTTTTCTATATATATAAAAGCCCAGTGACCTGAACGGCAGAACTACCAGAAAGACCGGAATGACCGGTGGCAATGACGCGCACTGCAACAGCCAACCCAGCCTGATCCGGCCCCAATTGCTCCCTCCCCCCCGCCCCGGCCGGCCTGGCCCCCAACACCCCGATCAGCGGTGGGGCCGGCTGGCCAACCGCCCACAGCCCCTCCCTCCTGCCAGCCAGGCCCTATGAGCCCCCATTGGGGTGGGCAGGCTGGACCCTACCTGTGCACGAATTCATACACTGGGCCTCTAGTATTTTATAATAGTAAAGCTATATCCTATATAATAAAAGGGTAATATGCAAATTGACCCTAACGGCAGAACAACAGGGAATGACTAGTCACTATGATGCACACTGACCACCAGGAGGCAGACGCTCAATGCAGGAGCTGCCCCCTGGTGGTCAGTGCACTCCCACAGGGGGAGCTCTGCATAGGCACAAGCCGGGCTGACGACTGCAAGCACAGTGGCAGTAGTGGGAGCCTCTCTCCCCTCCTCGGCAGCACTAAGGATGTTTGACTGACAGCTTAGGCCCCCAGGGAGTGGGCCTAAGCTGGCAGGTGGACATCCCCCATGGACTCCTGGGCTGCCAGAGGGATGTCTGGCTGCTAGGTTAGGCCCAATCCCCCAGGGAATGGGCCTAAGCTGGCAGGTGGACATCCCTTGAGGGCTCCCAGACTGCAAGAGGATGCAGGCTGGGCGAGGGACCCCCCCCCCCTGAGTGCACGAATTTTTTGTGCACCAGGCCTCTAGTGTCATTATAAAACGGTGCATTTCTGCAACATAATCCTCAGATACACCATGCTATTTTATTTCCAGGTCACTTTATTTGTAATGATTTTATTCAGTTATCTCAAACACTCAGATGTTGCCTTTTTCTTTGCTCTTCCTTCCTTCTCTCTTTTTTTATTAATCCTCACCCGAGAATATTTTCCCATTGATTTTTAGAGAAAGTGGAAGGGAAGGGGAGAGGAGGAGAGGCAGAGAGAGAGAAACATTGATGTGAGATACATCAATTGGTTGCCTCCTGCATGTGCCCAATTGGGGCCAGGGATCAAGGTGCAAATGAGGTACATGCCCTTGACCTGGAATTGAACCTGGGGCCCTTCAGTCCTCAGGTCGATGCTCTATCCACTGAGCCAAACCGGCTAGTGCTTCCTTCTCTCCTTGTTTTAGAATGGTTACTTTTCCTTTATATTGTATAACTGGGTAATAATATTAAGCAGAAACTGGAGTTATGGAATGGTCCAGGCAGAGCCACATAGATGGGTGTCTGTTTGGCCTGACCATATCGGTTCTGACCCATGGTATGGTGAGGGGTAAGATTTTGTATATCGTTTAGAATAAGAAAATATTACAAATAAAAGGAAGCATTGCAAAAATGTGGTTTATAATATAAGATTTCACTAATGAATAGAAGATACCTGTTGTGGCTTTTTATATTTTTTATCAAGCACTTTTGTGATTAACATATTATGTTTTCACTTTTGAAAACATGGAAAATTATAAAAGAAGGAAATTGCAATTATACACATATTTATCACCTAAAGATGATCACTGTTACCCTTTTGTATAATTCTTTTCAGTTTATATACACACAAGCACACACCAAACACACACACACAAATACATAGTTCACATGCCTACGTTTTTACATAATTTGGGGACATAATAGAAACCATATTGTATATGGTGATTAAAAATCTTCTAAGAGAAAACTTTTAATGGTTACAGCATATGAACTTGTATAAATATATCATAATGTACTTAGCCTAACCTCTATTTTTGAACACTTACATTGTACAAAGTTTCCTTAATTAAAATAACATTAACAGAGGTATACCCAACAAAATGAGCACTTATATCAACAAAAAGACATGTGTAAGAATATTCATAGCAGCTTTATTCTTAGTAGTCTACAGCTGGACACAATCTGAATGTGTATCAGTTTTAGAATAGATAAACACATTTTGATATATCTATACAATAGAATATTAATCATCAATGGGAAAGAACTAATGACTGGATGCTGCATGTAACAATATGGATGATTCTCACAGATATAATGTTTACTATAAAAAGTAGATATAGCCCGGCTGGCATGGCTCAGTGGTTGAGCATCGACCTATGAACCAGGAGGTCATAGTTGGATTTCTGGTCAGGGCACATGCCTGGGTTATGAGCCCAATCCCCAATGTGGGGTGTGCAGGAGGCAGCCAATCAATGATTCTCTCTCATCATTGATGCTTCTATCTTTCTCTCCTCTCCCTTCCTCTCTGAAATCAATAAAAATATTTTTAAACAAAGTAGCTACAAAAGAATACATTCTGTATCATTCCATTTAAAGTAATAAGCACAACTACTCTAAGGTGATGAAAGATCTTGGAAGGGGAGTAGACTGGGATGGAGCCCAAGGAAACCTTCAGAGTACTAGAAGCGTTCTATATTTTGAACTGTGTTCTGGTCCATATATATGTAAGAACTAATTGAGCTGCATACTTCATGTAAGACTTATGTACTTTCTGTAAGTTGTACCTCAATAAACAAAAATGGGAATAAAAGTACTCTGTGATACATCTTTGAACATAGGTTTTGATTATATTTCTTATGAATTCCTTAGTATAATCCCATACATCCTAAAAATGCTATATTGAATTAGGTAACATATTTTTTTCTAAAAGTCTATGATCTATTTTTTCTGTCACAGATCTCTATTTCAGTTATCACATAAGCTAAAGGGCAGAATTTATCAGATAATGCTAATAGTGTTTAGATTTGTCAAAAGATAATAAGTCAATGGGGAGTCAGGACTAGAACTCTTTTACTCTTCTTTGGATTTCTTATGTTTCAACAGTGTTGAATATATAAAATCTGAATTCAAAAGTGAATGTAATTAAAGATGTTGTTTACGAAAAGAGTTCACAATAGAATTCTTTATCTTGTAAAATTTTCTAGTAAAAATCAATTATGATACAATTAATAAACAATTGTTTTACGTACTCAAGGATGTTGCTAGTTTACAAAGTAAGACAATGTGCATCCCATAGTACATTTCTGCTATGAAAGTGTTGCTTAACAAAAACACCAAAATGTCAGTGGATTACAATAACAAAGATCTTTATTCATACTCATAAACCTGCAAATCAGCTGTGGTTTGACTGACCTTGGCTGGTCCAGGATGAATTATAGTCAGTTTCAAGTTTGTTTCCATGTCTGCATTCAAAGACTGAAGCTAACAGAACAGCAATGTGTGGAGAATGAAAACTCCAAAAGGCCTGCCCAACCACACAGGCACATTTGTTGTTCCACCTATTTATGTATTCATTGGTTGCTTCTTATATGTGCCCTGAATGGGGATCGAACCCTCAAACTTGGCCTATACGGACCATACAGGCACATTTAAAGCTTCAACTATGTCACATCCACTTACATCCCATTGGCCAAAGCACCATAATTAAGCCCAACATCAGTGCATTAGGGACAGGGAAGACCAAGGTGAATACACTCCATCTATATTAGTAACGACTGCTGCATAACAAACAGCCCTAAAACTCATTGTCATAAAACTATTTAAACTTATTATTTCTCACAAGTCTATGAGGTGGTTTGGGTGGCTTTACTCATCTAGGCTGTTCTTACTCATGCATCTGTGGTCAGGTGGCAGGTGTTTGGCCTTAGCTCTTTTCCATCTGGTGTCTTATTCTCCAGCAGGATAGCTTGAACTTGTTCTCATAATGGTGGCAGGGTCCAAAAGAGAATGAGACCCGTAAGGCTCTTGAGCCTATGCTTAGAACAGGTACAATATCACTTTTGCTGCATTCTGTTGTCTAAAGTGTCATAAGGCTGGTCCAGACTCAAAATGCGAGTAATGTGTCTGAAAAGGCACATTGCAGAAGGTATAGATCAGTGGTTCTCAACCTTCTGGCCCTTTAAATACAGTTCCTCATGTTGTGACCCAACCATAAAATTATTTTCATTGCTACTTCATAACTGTAATGTTGCTACTGTTATGAATCATAATGTAAATATCTGATATGCAGGATGGTCTTAGGCGACCCCTGTGAAAGGGTCGTTCGACTGCCAACGGGGTCGCGACCCACAGGTTGAGAACCGCTGGTATAGATAAAGGGAAGAGCAGGAAATTGTGAGTGGCTTTGCAATCTTCCATAATGACTACAGTGCAGGTTGTAAGGGTGAAAAGGGAAGGAATATCTGTATTTTAAGCAGCAGAAAAAATATTTCAACTTTGTTAATTCAGTTTCAACCTCGCTTTCCTCTAACAGGCTAAAAAAACAAACACTGTTCTGCATTGCTTATCTTATGTTGCAATCCTACTGTGTGCTGTTCAAAATCATTGTCATCACCAGATTATAGGTTTTGTCAATTTACGACCTTATTCAGGCTCATAATGAGACTTTGAGAAACTTATTCACTAATGTCCTTTATGATAGCAAAGGAAGGTGATACATAATACTAATTTGTTTCTCCATATTTTCAGTGTTCATTACTCAATTAACTGTAGGAAGATACTTCATTATCAGAGAAACTGGTATCAGAGTAAATTTTGGTAATGAATAAAATTGTGTATATAGGGTGTGAATTTTATTCTCATGTCTTTTTCTCTCCCGAGTCTCTCATTTCTCCCTTGAATGTCTTTGAGGGGACCTGTGGTGGATTGCATGTGGGTAAGCAATTCAGGTCACTTTCCTGGAAATTTTATTGTTCAAAGCCACTGAGTTTTAGGGTGATTGTTGTTAAGTGTTGTTAGCTGATTCCTACTCCCCAACCAGCACTGATCTGTCCACCTGTGAGAAATCAATGCTCACTGTGTTAAGCTACTCGGAATTCAGAGGTATTTGTTTTATCAGTTAGAGTTACCTGTCTAATAAAAATGTGCCACCCTTAAAATTAGAACATATCCTTCTATTTGTTACCAAAGCTTACCTTGGTACCACCTGTGAGCCATATGCCACACTTTAAACATAGTTACGATCAAAATTCCCATTTTACAGTCAAAGAAATTGAGCTCCAGAGAAGGGAGGTGACACCCATGTGTGCACAGTGAGCCCGAGCAGGGACTCAAGCTTGAATCCAACATGCCCACGTTCCAGACTGGCCATATTCCAGGGCCTCTGGCCACATATTTTGTCTCCTCGGGGTTACAAAATTGTAACAGACACCGCCCGTGTCCCATATTGCCTTGGCAGCGGTAACAGATGACAAGGACTGTCCACTTGGATCGCTTGCAGGTGCTCTTTGGTCACAGGCGTGCCTCCCGCCTGCATGCAGGGTTGGAAGCCCTGGGAGCTGCCTCCACCCATGCTCACACAGGAGTGGGTGGGAAAACACCCCCATTTGCTTCCTTCAGTACTTGTGATAGTCTCCAAACAGGTCTTCAGAGTGATTATGTGCCCATTAACACCCCTTCTCTTGGCTCCTTGCTGCTCACTCTCACTTTTCCTTCCTCCACATAACAGGCAGAGAACACCAGGGAAGATAAACATTGAACAGACACCTAGATTGGACAAGGGGACAGACTAGAAGAGGGTTTCAGGCAAAAGACTCATCACATAAAAGAGTCTTGGAGGTGGGAAAGGGCTTAGCATGCCCAAGACTTAGAAATGAGGCCTGTGTGGCTGCAGCAAGGGAGTGAGTGGTGGGGGAAGCTCTTAGAGAGATGGGCATGGGCCAGATCCGGAAAAGGCTTGACTTGATCCTAAGAAAAGTGGAAAGCCAGCAAAGGTTCTTAAGCAGAGGAGCCATTGAATCTGATTTATGTTGCCCTAACTGGTTTGGCTCAGTGGATAGAGCATTGACCTGCAGACTGAAGGGTCCCAGGTTCGATTCCAGTCAAGGGCATATACCTTGGTTGCAGGCACATCCCCAGTAGGGAGGTTTCTCTCTCATCGGTGTTTCTCTCTCATCGGTGTTTCTAACTCTCTGTTCCTCTCCCCTCCTCTCTGTAAAAAATCAATAAAATATATATTTTTAGAAAATCTGATTTATGTTTCTGGAGTTCAATAACAGACCTTTCCAAGAACCAAGGCATTGGCCCTCGTGGGCAGGAGACAGCATTGGTACCCAACAGGTCCACTTCTGAGCTCCCTGTAAGGGGAGGAGGGGCCTGGTGGTGTCCACTGCCTCCCTTTGCCTTCCACTTTCCCCACGGTCATCTGTCCTTCTTCCAGGCAGAAAGTGTTGACAGAGGTGGCCCTGGATGGGTAAAGGCACCCCCCTGTTTTCTAAACTGATACCTTGGGCCCTATTCTATCTTAAAACCCTTAAGCTCCCAGCAGACTCATACCAAATCCAAAGTGGAGCTAATTCCACTGGGAAGAAAATATGAGCCGTGATTAAAAAGGCAATCCCCCCCCCACACACACACACACTTTCCCCACACAAAATAAATATCCTTGCACCACACTCCGTTAAAATTATTAAGAGGCTCCAGCAATATTTCCATGCCCAGGGGAAGAATTCTATTACAAAGGTGGACAAAGTGGGCCCTTGAAAACTCCAACAAGGGATCCTGGAAACGGCGGGGGAAACTGAGCTGTGGATGTAAAATAATTGACAATAAGTGGTCCAGACAAGCCCAACAGCTCAGCCCTCTGAGGGGAGTCTCTGTCACCCCCTTCCCGTCAAAGGTGGGGGATTCTGTTGTGAAAGCAATTAGGCTGTTTCAGACTTGGAACTAAGACGTCTCAAAATTAAAATAAAACTATGGAAATCCAAAACCAATCAGTACTCAAAAGGCTGATTAAACCTGTCTTTGAATGTATAGATGCCGGAGTAATATTATTTGAGGTATTATATTCATGAGGATTCTGGGAAGTCTTACGGTGTTATTAAAGTTTTATGCGAAACGATTCCGCAAAGCTGTTTTGGTGTGAGCCAGTGTGACAAGCACTTGGATAAACACTGTTTTCCTCTGAAAGGCACATTTATTGTAGTTTCAAAATGGATTGAAAAGAGTTGGGTCAGAAAGTGTTTTAAAAGGTGAGCTTGTCCTTGTAGGTTTTGCATTTCTTAGCCCAAAGCTTCCAGCCCCCACTGAAGTTTGAAAAGATGGTTTGACACTACAAATTACTTTCTTTGTTTTCTATTTAACAGGGTTTGAGATTTTTATAGGTGTATACACTATTTTTTAACTCAGCCTCTGTAAGTTGTGGCATTGGGAGAAAGAGTCAATGGCTATAAAAAAGGTATGATTAAATCACTGCTAATAAAAGTGCAAGGTTTGATCATGTTAACTGAATCAAATAATTGCTTTTTCATATAATTTAAATTAATATTCTTTTAATCCATAAAGGCACATTTTATTATAATAGACCTTTATTTCAAGTGCAGTTCAAATGTAAAAAACCCTTTCAGTATATAAACAAGATACAGAAGTTTGATCTGTGCACCAAGCTGAGTGTTTGCGTATGAAACAGATACATGTACATATGTATCTTCACAGAATTGTTGAAAGGGAAATTTTACTCCCATTTTTATTTACTTATCTTATCTTTAGAGAAAGGTTTCAAATTGTCACATTACCTACATAATAACCTTCTCTGTGCTCCAATTTTCCTCATAAAGTGGCTGCAATAGTTGTAGCTACTTGTGGGGTTGTTGCAGGTATTAATTTAGTAAATAAAGAATCTGAACAGTGGCTGGCATTCAATACATGTTGCTTATATTTCCCAACCCCTACCACCCAGTTATTGAGCATGTAGCTAATGCTTAGCAATTGCTTCTTGATGAGTATTCTGTCTGGTAAAACAGACCTTTTCTGGATTTTGAATAAGATATGCTACTCTTGGCCCGGTTGGGTATGGCTCAGTGGTTGCCCATCAACCTATGACCAGGATTATCCACGGTTTGATTCCTGGTCAGGGCACATGTCTGGGTTGTGTGCTCAATTCCCAGTGTGGGGCATGCAAGAGGCAGCAGATCAATGATTCTTTCTCATCATTTATGTTTCTATCTCTTTCTCCCTCTCCCTTCCTCTCTGAAATCATACAAATATAGTTTTTTTAAAAAATATATATTTTATTGATTTTTTACAGAGAGAAAGGGAGAGAGAGAGTTAGAAACATCGATGAGAGAGAAACATCAATCAGCTGCCTCCTGCACATCCCCCACTGGGGAGATGACCGCAACCAAGGTACATGCCCTTGACCGGAATCGAACCCGGGACCTTTCAGTCCGCAGGCTGACGCTCTATCCACTGAGCCAAACTGGTTTCGGCCATACAAATATAGTTTTAAAAAAAGAAGATATGCTACTCTTGGTAGCATATGAGTAGCATTTTAGGAATTCTTATGAGATCTGTGTGTTGCATTTATTTCATTTTTAATCGATTAACAATGTTTAAAGATGTGTACTAATATAAATAGCTATGATATGGAAAATTCAAAATGGGATTGAAGTACTAGTAAGTGCTGCCATCCACCTAGTTACTCAAATTTCTCCTTTCCCTCAGCCTAATCATCAGCAAAGCCTACTGATTCTCTACCTCTACAACACATCTGAAAGTTACCAACTTCTCATCCCCAGCACCCGCCCCTCAGCCAGACCTCCATCAGTTCTTATCAAGGTGCCTCATTTTCACTCTTGCCCTTTCCCAATCCCTCTCTCCCATAGTAGTAGGACTGATTGTTTTTTTCAGAATACATTACCTTTATTTTTCCCCATTCTTTTTAAACAATTACTTTATTAAGTTGTGATTGACATACAAAAAGCTGTACATATTTAATGTATATAACTTAATGAGTTTGGAGATAAGTATATGTTTGTAAAGCCATACCACACAATCTATGTCATGAACATATCCATCATCTCCAAAAATTTTCTCCCACTCTATTTATTATTATTATTATTTATTTTTAATATATTTTATTTATTTTTTTAACAGCGAGGAAGGGAGAGGGATAGAGAGTTAGAAACATCGATGAGAGAGAAACATCGATCAGCTGCCTCCCACACCCCGCCCCCACCCCACTGGGGATGTACCCGCAACCGAGGTACATGCCCTTGACCGGAATCAAACCCGGGACCCTTCAGTCCACAGGCCAACACTCTATCCACTGAGCCAAACCGGTTAGGGCTATTATTATTTTTAAAAAATAAGAACACTTACAAGATTTACCATCTTAGAAATTTTAAATTATATTATATAGTATAATTAACTATAGATACTATACGTATAGTGGATCTCTAGGACTTTTTCATAGGAATGACTTTTTAGAACAGCAAATGAAGTCATGTCACTCCCATCTTAAAAGCTATGCAGGGTTGTGCATTGTGCTTAGAAGAAAAAATGGAAGTCCCTTGCCATGGCCCATAAGACTCTACAACAGTGGTTCTCAACCTTCCTAATGCCGCGACCCTTTAATACAGTTCCTCATGTTGTGGTGACCCCCAACCATAAAATTATTTTTGTTGCTACTTCATAACTGTAATTTTGCTACTGTTATGAATCGTAATGTAAATATCTGATATGCAGGATGTATTTTCATTGTTACAAATTGAACATAATTAAAGCATAGTGATTAATCACAAAAACAATATGTAATTATATATGTGTTTTCCGATGGTCTTAGGCGACCCCTGTGAAAGGATCGTTCGACCCCCAAAGAGGTCGCGACCCACAGGTTGAGAACTGCTGCTCTACAAGCTCTGGTCATTGCCTGTTTGCCCCACTTCATTGTGGGTCATTTCCCCTCTGACTTCCTAAGCACCAGGCTCATAGTTCTTCTGACAGTTCCTGGATCACAGCCATTCTTTTCTGTCTTGAGGCCTTTGCACAATTCTGCTTTTTGTATCATGGCCATCTTCCCCATTCCCCCAAACCTAGCTCTTTTTTTTGTCCTTAAGATTTTAGCTAAGGTGCCCCCTAATCAGAAAGGTCTTCCTTGATCACCCTATAGAAAATAAGTCCCTCCTCTTATATTTGTCTTCACCACAGGTCTAGATCTCTTTTTTTTATTTATTGCATTTTTTTGCCATATGTAAATGTGGATTACTTGTTTATTTACTTGTTTTTATCTAGTTCCCAAGCTTGACTGTATGGTCCATGAGCTTGGGGGCCACATCTGTCTTGTCTTATGAGAGTGGGTCCAATGCCTAGCACAGTGCCGGGTGCATGGTGGGAATGCAGTAATATTTACTGAATGAAAGATGCAAGTGTGGCCATGCCAGAGGTTTATTTTTCAGTGAAATGCAAATGAAAATAATACTCATTTTAGGTGTTTTTTTAATAACAGGATAACAAGAATTTGTTGCCTAATACTCTCCTGTGTGTTTTCCCACTTTTATGTCTTTACTTGTCCTTTTCTTTTATCCCAGCATACCTGTTGCTCCACTACCACACTTTGTAGATGAGGTCCCATCTCAAGGCTACCCTCTCCATGAACTTTCCTCTGGTCTTCCCAGATGGATTGAACCTCCCTCTTCCTTTTCTTGTGCCTTATTACAGGCTCTTATCTTGCTTCATGTGATGTGAAAATAGACTGTAAGCTTTTCCAGAACCCATTCCACACTCCATTCCCAAGGATCCTGGCAGCATGCTTCATAGATAACCCTGCCCTCCCTAAAAGTTGCTCAATTAATTTGCTTATGATGAAAAACTGAAAAAAAAATGAGTTAATTACCCAAATGTTTCCAAATGTCCAGATGTTTAGCTTCATATAGAAGGAAAGAAAACCCTGAATGACTGATCAAATGTATTCCTTTTCATCTTTGTGGTTCAGAATTGTTTAAACACAATCCCTTGGTTCGTTTCTCATTAGCTTAACCATGGTCTCTCCCTTGGTCAAATAGTGCAAATCTGCCTCCATCTAGTGCTTCCTCTTTGAAAATATATTTTAAAAATTTAGTGTTTCCCCTTTAAGGAAAGGCCGAGAAACATTAAAAATACTCCTATTGAATAATAAATATCATGGGGTGGAATTTGTTTTGTGCATGTTGTAGGAAGAGCCAAGGCAGACCCGCTGAAAGAACTGGCAGTCTCTCCGTGCTGGGATCAAAGGGCAGGTGACCCAGATTCCAGCCTGATGTTTGCAACATAATGTGTTTGCAACTCTGCCTCCAAATTCCAAAGGAGGTCACAGTGAAATGAGTGGGGTTGGTGCTGATGCCATTTGATTAACTTAAAAGGCTCAGAGAAGTACTACGCCTCTCATTTTAGAAGTTCACCCGCATCCTGTTTTTCATTTTGACCTTGTACACATATATCCTCTAACCTGGTCGCACAAAATGGGAGCTGCAAACTTTCTGAGGTGATGGCAATGGTCTCTCTCTTGACAGAGTTCTGGATTACATACATGCAGACATTGGTAAGGACTCATAGAACCAAGCACTTAAGACCTGTGTGTTTCCACCTATAAATATCATAAAACAATTTTAAAAGAAAAAAAAAGATAACACATAGGCACCGAAAAAGTCAAGTAGTACAGAATTGGATAAAAAAATTAACCATAAAAAACACACAGGCAATTATTACAATGTGGTCCATGGCCAGCAGCACCCATCAGCATCATCTGAGAGCTTGTTTAGCCTTGAAGACCCTCAGGCCTCACCAGGGAGCTGCTGAAGCAGGATCCCTAGTGTGGCAATGTGCCTTAGGCTATCTGGCTGCATATTAACATTTGAAAAGCTCTGTTCTAAAAAAAACCTGGGATCTCAGTTATCTGCATGCTGAGGTCCATCCTATCAACTGTGCTGTACGATTTACCTGTTCTTTTGGTTAAAATTTAGCCATTTTCTCACTTGCCCTCACTTTGGAGTATCTCCCCTTCCTTCCATCCCTAGAAGCCTCCTGGGCTTGTGACTGGGGTGAGCAGCTGTCACTCAGAGCGGATTTTGTTCACAGCTCTGCACTGGGCTGGCTGAATGAGCCTAGTAAAACCACTTAACTCCTTTGCACTTCTGTTTACTCTTCTTTACAAAAGACATAATGGCACTGGGCTACCCAGAGCTTAAATTAATTAATGTTTATAGAGCACTTTAAGCCTTGGGGATAAAAGCCTCTTTGAAAGTGAGTGTAATTATCATTATGGCTAATGAAGCTCGCTCTAACCCCTCCCCCTCACTGAGGGGCGGAGAGCTGCCCTGGGTAACATTAACCAGAGAAATTGAAAACTTAACTCAAAAGGTATTTTCCTTCTTTGGTCACTCTATTGAGGTTTTCAGGGTTTTTCGAGTTTTTTCTTTTTTCCTACAAGCCTCAGACACTGCACTGCACTTCCACTGTTTCCTTAGTTGGGAAATGAGATCCAAATGAGAGAGAGAGAGAGAGAGAGAGAGAGAGAGAGAGAGAGAGAGAGATGACTTAGAGTTTATAGTTCTGGTTCTCATGATGCTGAGGTTTATCATTCAGTCTTGGGGTTGACCAACTTCCAGGAACATATTTAGTGCTCATTGCATAGAGAAGACACCCTCAATAGGTTCTCTGTTCTAGGAAAATTACAGTTTAAAGAACAGATGCATTTCCAAGTGGCAAACTCAACAACTGACAGTGTTAAAAGGAAAACCTGTTTCCTTAACACAGATTATGTTGCAAATGACATTTGGCATTGACAATTTTAAATTACTCTTCATTTTATTTCTATGTTTTATGTCTCTGATGGTCACTGTTAGCTGAAGGAAGTAGATGCAGAAACTCAATGAAATAGTCACAGTGCTTTTGGAATTTATTTTAACAAGATCTGTTATTTGAGTTTGGGGAAAGCAACTCATTTTTGTGTGTACGAGGAGAAACTTGCTACTTTAGCTATTGGAATCATTTTGAAGAGAGACACTTTCATTTGAAAGGATCTTTTAAGAGTCAGTTCACATGTTTGTTAACTGGGTATTATCACTACTAAAGCTACCTAAGGGTAAAAGTCCCTGAATCAGACCTTGGGACTGGTGTGACAGAAAGAGTGAAGTCAACACCATCGGTTGAAGGAGTTACTCTTCAGTACAGGCCACCTTTGCAAGAGGAAGAATCACTGAAATGAAGGTCAAGCAATGTTTTGTTTAAATCTCTAGATTTGGTCCTCTTGAGGACAGCTTCACCCCTTAACTTCCTTTGTATCTCCCAGAAAGGTGAAGGACCCTGCTGTGGGGATAGTGAGCCAGAATCAGAGTTCTAGAGGTGAATAAGCCAAGTCAATTATCATCATAAATATTAAAGTCACTTACAGGGCATTGGTCAATGTAAGAGGCATTTCTGACAACCTCCTCTGTGCTGCAGAATGTAAAGGGTTCCTTACCCGCAAGGGGCTTGTGAGTTCACTCTAGAGCAGGGGTGGGCAACCTTTTTGTGAGTGCGTGCCAAAACCAGCAAAATCTCTGACTCAACCCTAATTTTTTGAGAACATGTTACGCCTACTTGATATCTCTTAAGGTGTACGTATGTGAAGAACCTTGAAGAAATAATAAAATTCATTCGAGCGACAAAAACACAGTATATGATGATGAAAAATATATTTATTTTTTAATGTATACATGTACACTAATAGTCTGACAGAAAACTTTATGACTCCGTTTGATATTATCAGTGGGACTTTTGCTGCTGCATCACTGACTGATGACAGAGACTTTACATCAGGTTTATATTTCGTGACCTTCAGAGATATGCACGAGCTACTACTTTCATCCGTCAGGCTACGAGACTTAACAAAATTCATCACTAAGAACAAAGATTCAAAAGCGTATGTGGATAAAACCAAAACACTGGTCGGATCTAGGAAGGCAGGGAGAGTTAAGGCAGAGGCATAGAAATTGCTCTTCCCCTCTCTCGTCAATCCATGTCTATGGTCTTTAAGATAACTTGTTATGTAAAATTATTTATTTATCTAAGATGCACCTACACTGAATTTATCTGAAAAATAAAAAAAGTCGATATTAAGAAAAAATTGTAAATGGAAGATTATAAGAGAGGGTTTCGCGTGCCAGCAAAAGTTACTGGCGTGTCATGTTTGGCACGTGTGCCAGGGGTTGCCCACCCCTGCTCTAGAGTCAAACAGGCTCATGTTTGTCTCTCCCACTGGAGGAGATTTATGAGAGCAGGAACTGGGTCTATTTCACTCACCTTTTGGGTCTTAGTGGATGGTGAAGCACAGTACGTGTTTTATGAATGAGAAACACAATACATGCTTTTTGAATGCACGAAGGGAGGGAGGGAAGAAGGAAGGGAGAAAGAAAGAAAATGAAATAAACTATGTTGTTATTAATCAAATAGAAGCCATTTACTATGGGCAGGTTTCTGGGAGGAGGAAGGCATTGAAGAAGCATCCAATAGCAGGATGGACTTGGAGAAACAGACTGGGGAAAAAGAACATTCTACTGAAGAGAAATAACAAGACCAAGGATGAGAATGAACATGTAGGTTTGTGGGATGAAGTGGGAGTTAATAGCACAAAAATTAGATGAACAGAGAGTGGGGTCAACTTATAGGCATTTAAGTAGAAGGTAGAAAAATAGAATTGCGCTTTATCAGGTCACGTTCACATAATAATGAGAATCTAATTAAAACAGAAAAAAATGAAAATCCGTACATTTCCAAATAACTGAATATTTGTGATATATGGAGAAAAGTATCAAAATATTAATTAGGCTGACTTTTACCTAATAAAGACTGGTGGAAAATCCCAGAGAGGTTTTGCTATTTATATATTCATGCTAGACGACAAATTTTTAATTAATTTTTGGAAGTAATTTGTGTCTTACAAAAGGTATCACTAGTATGTGCATGAAAATCAAACTCTTTTTTCTTTTTTTTGCAACTAAAGTATTTTTCAGAGGCCGTATTGGAACCAGGAAACAAGAACAGAAAGGGATTATAAATTTGTTAAAATCTTTCTGTAAATCATTGGCTAGAATAGAATTTGACCACTAAGTTCCCTGGAAGTGAGTTGAAACCACATACCTTCTGGGCTCTTTGAGTTTAGAAATCTCTATTCTAGGATAATAAGGTGGAAAGTGCAATTTATCACATATCGTGTAGAGCACCATGGTTGCCTAACCCCAGACTCTGACTTCTGTACAGGGTTTTGACTTGGTCTGGACAAAGTCTTTAAGTCTTCAGACAGGCAAGTCTAAAAATAATAGTAGCAAGTAAAGTGTGATCTAAAAATAATAGTAGCAAGTAAAGTGTGAACTTTACCATTCATCTTAATGGGGTTGTCAACTATGACGTATAATTATATCACCGGTAGCCATTTGATGGCAGTAATGGGACTCAGAGGCCAGCAATTAGAGATGACTTCTAGCCCAAGAAGTGCCTCCAGTCTCTTGATTGTTGTAATGATTGTTCACTAAGCAGAAGGTCAGTGAGAGTCTTTTTGATCCCAGTCAATCGCCTTAGTTACTGAGTCATTAGCTTCCTAATAACAGGTAAATCCTCTGCTCAGTTAGGTCTGTGCTAGGTGTGTTGCTCATTCTTACCAGATGAACCAAATAGTCATCTATCTGATTGTGGTTTCATAAAGAAAACCACAAAATATAATTAAGAAATGGCCAATGAGCAAGTTCTGTTTCTTTTGTGTGACGGCATTTTCTCTCCCCCAGGGGATTCTAGTCCAGCTCACCAACCTGGTGAACACAGTGAGGTGGAGTCACTATTGACCGGAGGGGCTCTCAGGAAAAGAGAGTGCATGTCCACTCACTCCTTTATCCCTTCATCAGTACATTTCATAAAGTAGGTTTCCACCTCTACTACTGGCCAAACTCTGGTGTAGAGTAAGCTTGCCAACAAGATCCTCGGAATTTAAAACACAGCAAAAAAAACAAACAAACAAAAACAATTTACAATTTACTTGTATAAAGTTCCAGTAAACAAGTACATAGTTTAGAATTTACTTGTGTAAGAGTGATAAAGTGCTATGATGACAATAAAGCAGGGTGTTGAGGCTGGTGTGGGCATTACCTTAGGTCAGCACTGCACAACACAAATATCACGTGGGCCAACATATGCTACGTATAGCATTTTAAATTTTCTGATAGTCACATTAAGAAAAGTGAAGAGAAACTAAAGTAAAAAGAAAAAAATAATTTTAATAACATACATGTTAACTCAATGTATACAAAATTTCAACATGTAGTCAATATAAAAATTATTGAAATGTTTTACATTCTTTTTTTTCATACGAAGTCTTCAAAATTCAGTGTCTATTTTATATATATGGCACTTCTGAGGTGCTCAACATTTGCATATGGCTAGTGGCTACTATCCTGGACAGCACAGCTTTAAATAGCGGATGAAGAGGGACTGTGCACCACCCCAAAATGAGAAAGAGACACCCATGCAGACATATGCCCACTAGAGAGAGGAATCAGCAAGTGAAAAGGCCCCGAGGCAGGGTAAAGTTTTTAACCAAATTTGAATTCAATTGTAAAATAAGAAAACAAATATAGCTAGACATTCAATTTATAATGTTTGTGTGCAGCCCTGGTAAATAGTCTGAAACCAAACTATTCTTTCAAAGTGCTCATGTAATGCAACAGGTCATCATTTCTTATGAGCCTAAATAAAATAATCTGTTCATTTAATAGCTTGATTATAATAGAAGTGAACTCAGTGCAAAGCAGAACTTTAAAAAAATGGCTAAGTGAATGCACCTCGAACATTTTTCCCCATTTGCCTTCAAACATGCAAATTCATCACATGCTGGTGTGTATTTTTACTGAAAAAATATACTAATTGTAGATTCTAGGTTCTAATAGCATTATCTATCTTCAGGACAGGACTTTGTGAAAAATACATCTGGGTACCATTGCTCGTGTTTCATCTTTGTCTGGAGTCAGGCCATGTTTGACCCCTTAGTTAGCCTAGCAACATAATGAATTAATTAGAAACAAAGGTATGCTATACATACAAAATGAAAACTCACGCAGAAAACACTTAAAAAGAATCATTAAATGCATTTTAAAATAAAATGTCTGGAATATACTTTTTATGCCAATAAGCATTCTCATATTTATATGATACTAGTTTGATGTATGTCTTCATTGGGATGCCTCCAGAAGCCAACAAGGATATGAGAGCAAGAAGTTTATTTGGGAGGTGGTCCCAGGAAGCGGAGGTGGGGGGAGGGGGAGACTGGGAGGGAAGGAAAGCAATACAAGATGCTTTAGCAAGCTGGTCACCGTAGTGGACAGCTGGAGTCTATTCTAACTGGAGCTATGCTACTCTGGGATTTGTGTAGACCAGTGATGGCGAACCTATGACACACGTGTCAGAGGTGACACGCTAACTCATTTTTTGGTTGATTTTTCTTTGTTAAATGGCATTTAAATATATAAAATAAATATCAAAAATATAAGTCTTTGTTTTACTATGGTTGCAAATATCAAAAAATTTCTATATGTGACAGGGCACCAGAGTTAAGTTAGGGTTTTTCAAAATGCTGACATGCCGAGCTCAAAAGGTTCGCCATCACTGGTGTAGACCCTGCTTCAGAATTATCCCACTTCAGGAGCAAGAAATTTATTCCTCAACTCTGTCAGCCATATGCTAGCCTGCTCCTGGGCTGGGTAGAAGGATTTTAATACCCTAGCACTTGTGACTAACTCTCACGTGGGCAGAGAGGGCTCCAGTGCCCAGAGAAAAACTGCAGGCAAAGGCATATAGATCTCAGTAGGGTGATGGATGGTGTTGGTTGGTGTGAGCAAGAATAGGAAAGGCCAAGTGAATCTGGGCAAGCCATTGACAATCACTGCTCAATCTGTATAATGGAAATTCATCCAGAACTTACCTTCAGCACTTAGTAATTTAAGTGTATCTCACATCGTTGAGCACTTTACTATTTACAAAGGACCTTCATTTATGTTATTTTACTTAATCATTACAAGGCCCCCTGAGGAGTGTATTGAGCCGGTTTTACTATTCATATGTTACAGAAAAGGCAACGGACATGAGGACAAAAGCTAAGGGAAGTAGTATGAAAAGGCAGAAATAGTCTCACTCCCTGATGGCACTGTTGAGTAGCAGAACCCATGCCAGAAACCGCTGTCTCGAGCCTTTCTCTCAGGCGAGAAATCTAAACTCCTATTTGTTTAAGCAAGTGTTTATGGAATATGATCTTACTTGAAGCCTAACTCATTCCTAACTTCTGTAAGATACCACCTTAACAACTCTACGACTAGGGTTATTTCAGACATTTTACTCTGTGATTTTTATGTTTTGATGGATAGAACTTAAGTCAGGAGAAACTCGTATTTTAAACTTGTCGGTGATTGAATTCTTTAAAAAAAAAAAAAGGACTAGAAACCATCCAGCTGTTCTAGTTAAGCAGAAAAATCATCTTGGGAGCATATCTGGGCTCTTAATTGGTGTTTTTAGACCATCCACATCTAAAGTGATTATTTATATAATTGGATACATGCCTGTCATGTTAGTAATTGTTTTCTTCTCATAGTATTGTTCTTTGCCTCTTTTCTCCTTTTTCTTCATTCCCTGGCTTTAACGGAGCACTTTATATGATTGTTTTATTTTAACTCCTCTTTTAGCATATCAATTATACATAATATTTTTAGTGGTTTCCATAAAGTGTAAAATACCTTTTATTTTATTTTTTGAAATTAAAAAAAATCTAAATCCATTTTCAAATAACACTATAACACTTCACATGAAATCCAGGTACCTTTTAGCAGAATATTACAGATTCATCTCTCCCATCCTTGTGACACTGCTGCCATTTATATCACTTATACTCACTGTAAAACATTGTTACTATTATTTCTTTTAAAAAGTTATTTAAACTAATTTGTGAAACATTTATTTTACCTCTATTTATTCTTTCTGACACTTTTCTGGTCTTTATGTAGATTCAGATTTCTTACCTATATTATTTTTCTTCTGCCTGAAGAATTTCTTTTAACATTTCTTATAGAGCAGGTCTACTGGCAATGAATGCTCTGGTTTTTGTTTTGGTCAGGGAGACTCTTTATTTATCTTTCATCTTTGAAAGAAACTTTCACTGGACATAGAATTCTAAGTTGATGGCATTTTTTTTTCTTTCGGCTCTTCAAATATTTTTTCACAACATCCTTCTTTTGCTTGCATGGTTTCTGATGAGAAGTCCACCTGAATTCTTATTCTTGTTCTGTTGGAAAGGTGTTTTTTCCCCATCTAGCTTCTTTCAAGATTTTTCTCTTTGTCTTTTAAAATTATTTTAGTGTTCTCTAAGCTTCCTGGATCTGTGGTTTTTATTGTCGGTCATTATTTTTGGAAAGTTCTCAGCCATTATTACTTCAAATATTCCTTCTGCTTTACCATTTCTTTCCTCTTCTGAAAGTTCAATTACTTACATGCTACCTTTCAAAATTGTCCTACAGTTCTTGGATGTTCTGCTCTGGGAAGTTTCTATTGACCTATCTTCAAGGTCACTGATTCTTTGCTCAGTCATGTCAAGTCTACTGATGAACTCATTAAAGGCATTTTTCATTTGTGTTACAGTGTTTTTTATTTATAAACAAAAACATCTGTGTCACATCTGAATCTGCTTCTGATAGTTATTTTGTTTCTTTAGACTGTGTTTTTTGTTTTATTTTGAATGTTTTATTGGATAATAAAGAGCTATGGTAAATAAGCCTTTAGTGCAGTGGTTCTCAACTTTTTGGCCCTTTAAATACAGTTCTTCATGTTGTGACCCAACCATAAAATTATTTTCATTGCTACTTCATAACTGTAATGTTGCTACTGTTATGAATCATAATGTAAATATCTGATATGCAGGATGGTCTTAGGCAACCCCTGTGAAAGGGTTGTTCGACCGCCAAAGGGGTCGCGACCCACAGGTTGAGAACTGCTGCTTTAGTGTGAGGTTGCATGCTTGTCTGGTTAGGAGTTTGATTTTCTTTAAGGCT